>NW_027453617.1:0-18402 GCF_964194025.1 Convolutriloba macropyga | reverse complement strand
GTCTTTTTTGTCAACCTAAATAGGTTTTGTAGACTTTAATTTCAAAAAAGTGTTTTGGGCTTTCGTATCATGGAACGGGACTGGGGATAACAATGATTTTTATTTTGAAATTTTACAACTGGAGCAGCGGTCTGCAAACACGCTTCAACTGATATTCGGCTATCGAAAATGTTAGCCAAGTTCTATTGCGGTAGACCACAGGGGGGGGGGGTTCTCTTACTAGGTACCAAGGGGGGGGGGTGAGGGGTTAATTAATAAAAACTTCAAAATGAATATCGAATTTTCTTGGAAATTTTGTTCATCTATTTGTTTTTTTGCTCTATTGATCTAAAATAATGATTTATTTTCCGGTTTTTTGCTACTAGACTTTTTATTATTTTGTTTGTATTTGTCTTAGAGCAAAACTGGAACGCTGGTTTTTCTCGTTGATAACTTTGAAGAGTATGCTTATTGCCTCTTTTAATAATTGAACTCAAACGTCGTTAGAAAACCACCTGATTTCAGCTGCTTTTGTTACACTCGAACTTTATCTGAAGGCCATAAATTTTTCATTAACTTTAGCAGATGAACACTGCCGACCGCACTGAAATTTCGAGTCTCTTGATAAGTGTAAAATAGAGCTTAAAAGCTGCAATTTATCCATAGATAACGTTTAGTATTCAGTCTTATTTGTGTTTTATTGATTTTATGTAAAACACGTGCATTAGGAGTTGAGAAACCAGTTTCTGTAAAGGCTTTCCCTCGCGGACAGTTTGTTATATAACTTATCTTTATTTTACGCCACTTTTCAGACCCGACAGTTCGTATCAACGTCATTGTTTGTGATATACAAAGGAACGATTAACCTAGTTTGTTATACTAACTAATTAATTTTAAACAATGGACTATATAATAAATTATGCTTTATTGAAATATTATAGCTACCTTGAGAAATTTTAGCAACTTTAATTAAAATCTGTTGGTAGGAGCGCTACTCGTAATTGAAATTTTCTGTAAGAACTCTTACGGCCAAATTAGACAAAGCCGTACAAATTGCTGGTGTCCCACTTTTTCACCCCTATTCATATAACCCCCTATCATTTAACCCCTCTATCTTTTGATCCCTTGATCATTTCACCCCGATTTTAATCTTTCAATAAAATAAATATGATTAAATTAGCAATATAATCATTTGCTCATGCCTCGTGGGCCATGACCACGCATCAGTGGCCCATGGGACTTGATATGCAACTATAACATCCGATCGTGGGATTAACTTATCCAGTTAATTATGACAAAACATGCCTTTAATGTCGACTGCTAATTGGCAGGATGAAGTGATAGGTGTAAATTGATAGAAAAGTTAAATGACAGAGGGGTGAATAAATCGGAGTTAAAAGAATAGGGGAGAGATGAAGTAGAACCCAAATTGCTATGCATTTAACGATATCTTTACCTTATGTACGCATAATCTAAGTAGTTTCTTTGCTAATTTGTGTGCATACGTTTAACTCTCTATGATGTTGCGAATATTTTGTCTGCGACGGTTTTTTTTCTTGGAATACTTTGCTGTTCAGAACTGTTTTGTCTGGGACCGTTCGTTTTGTTTGTTCATAAAAAAATTGGGAAGTCAAGATCCAAAAAACCTATATTTTGATTATTTCGATCAAGGAAAAAATGTTTAGCTTCAGCATCAACTTGAGCAGTTGGAAGTGCGAGTCATGGCAGAGTCACAAATGACTAACAAGTCCATTTTATTTTTTGTATCTTTAGAATTTTGAAAAAGAGCTTTGTTTACATCAATGATAATTTTTGCAACAGCTTTGGTTTTGGTTTCAGAACTTAGCATTGCATTATAGAATCAGAACTCAGCACATTAAGAAGTTACTTTTTATGTAGACCGTTTGTTTTAATGATCAAATACATCCACATAAAACGAATATGAAAAGGAAATGGAAAACAGCAAGAAACATAACTAAGTTGCAATTCATATTTCGTTAATCATTTCAATTACGACTAGAAGAATTTAAAAAAAATGTCATAAGCAAAAAATAAATCAGTCGTCCAAAAACATGGCGAGCAGGTTTTTTGCTTAATCAACTCATTCTTCAGTTTAGTAAGGTATTCATAAGGCTGTATGCTCTTTTTCAACGCAAGGAAAAATGTTTGGTGTAACATTTCACAAGGCAGCAGATAAGAATAAAAATAAAAGCTCTCTGTGTCCCGAAATTTCCTGTATTTGCAAATTTTCCAACAAAATGATTAAATGTTTCATTTTCCTCACTAAGAAAACGCCTTATCTATCAAAATTCAGGACAAATTTTGTTCGGACAAAAAATTTCACCCAAATGAAAGGGATAGTTTGATCACTTTTTACGGAATTAAAATTAGCGCTAGTCTCCGAAAAAGGGGATTTTTTGGAAAATTTATGCATCAGTATATTATTGAGCTTCTTTTTCTTGAAATACGCAGCAAGCTAACAAAAAGTCGAGTTATTTTACCGAAAAATACTAATGCGAGTTATTTGGAGCCCCAAAATTCCAACTTCATTGTTTTTCTTAATTTTTCAAAACCTTCAAAAGATGCTAATTACTTAGAGCAAAGATAAAATTTTCATTAGCGAGAACCAAATGAAATTGACCAAATTTGAGACAAGTAGAGTGGAATTCACTTCATGGCAGCATAAACCTCGTATTTTTCCATCTGTTTTTTGTTATTTCTTTCCGAACCGTTCTGTGGTAGCAAACTTTTTACTACATTATTCTAGAAAGCAAATTGTCGTAGGATCATTTGCTCCTCGTTCAGTTTTTGCTCCTCGTGTCGTAGGATCATTTGCTCCTCGTTCAGTTTCTGCTCCTCGTGTCGTAGGATCATTTGTTCGTCGTTTTTGAACGAGGAGCAAAAGGAGGAGAGAGGAATTGGGTTGTAACAGTATTAGTATGAAAGATAATGTCAAAAAACTTAATTCCCGAAAATTTTAACCAGAAGGTTTGTATATACACTAACGGTTACATCAAATCAGTAATAAAGACGGCCAAAGCTTCTTAAAACAACTTAAATCTGGGAAAGGTATAATTTTAACAGTTAAATTCTTCAAAAATTTATAGCCAGTACACAAAATTAAGAGAGAATTATTCGAGTTCTGCCTGAGTGTTACCAATATCTGATGTTTTCAGTATTTAAAAAATATACGTTGTCTTTTCAATCCGTCAAACAATTCGGTTTCTACAAGTTCCGCCTTCAAATCCATGCTTTTTGTTAGAATGGCTGAAAAAGACTTTGTTTTCATTCCTTCCGAATAAATTAAAAATCTAACATACTCTTATTTTGAGAAGATTTATCAACAACTCTCTCTAATTGGACAAGACAATTGCACTCTATGTCTTCTTTATTATTGGATCATTTGAATATACTATATTTTTAAGTGCATAACAACGACGTGTTATCTGCAAAAAGAGTAACATATAAAAGTTTCAAAATTTTCACATATTTTTGTCAACAAAAGTAGCATTTTTGACCCCTCTATTACCTGTGGATTATATTTAATTATCTGTTCAACAACTATTCATCACTGTTACGGAGTCAACTTTGCAAATAAGAAGAGAACATTTGAGACTTTTGATCAAAACGTCTATCTTCTTAAGTAATTTTCAGAGGAATTCTTAACAGGTTCAATTAATGGTTAAAGGATTTGCTGATAGTTTGGAAAATTCCAAGATTGTTCGTTTTCAGTGCTTTGTTAGGGCTATATTATCTTAAATAACCAAAAATTTTTTGTAGGCAGTCTTTCAGCCGTCTGTTTTGTGTATGTATATTTGCCATTTTGACGTACGGCTCATTAAAACTATGTTGTGAAATCTTTAATTAGAAAACTTCAGGTGATTTCTTATAGGGGGTTTTCCCAAAAACGAACGATGTATATGTCGTACAGAAATCGTTTTCTGTAGTCCAATGTTTTTTGATAGGCGATTTGCCAATTTAAAATGATACGAATTTAGAGTGTTTTCGCGGTGCGTTTCCACTACTCAAATTGGATTTACTGAACTATTCTTTTTGAGCCTCACTTTTTAATGATATTCGCGTTGCGAATGTAGCGTGAAATTCTCGTCTATTAATTCGCTTAGCGAAATTATTAATTAGATAAGATATTTTGAATTGAGCGGTTCGCGGAGCGATGTTCGAAATAAGAGACTCAACTGAAAATTGAAATTAGATTATCGTGAATGGCAAAAGAAAATGTACAGAAATTTGATCAGCAATTTGATCATATACTATCACAACTTTAAAAGGAAATTTGCGGCAAAATAAAATTAACAGACAGCATGATCAGACAATCAATCGCAACACTTAAGTAAACAAATTTTATAGGTATCAACAAGAAGATTTGATCTTCAAAATTTAGAATGAACAAAATAAGAGTGAAATAAAAAAAAACTGAACTAAATTAAGTTTAAATGAAATTAAGGGGTTTAGTACTGCAATTGACTCCTTCAATTGTACACCTATATCACATTTACCCCTCAGTAAAAATAAACAACGAAGTATGTTTAAGATAGAATTAATAAAATATGAACTGGTTACTACAAATAATAGAATAATGTTTGTGAATAGTTTTATGCCTAATCAGAATCACTTCCATAAACACATTCCGCCGTGACCGTGCCTCAGCCGCCCGTGGGACTTGATATGCAACTGTCACATCCGAATGTGGCATTAATTTATCCACCTATTTATGACAAAACATGCCTTTAAAGTCGACTGCTAATTGGCAGGATGAAGTGATAGGTGTAAAATGATAGAAAAGCTAAATGACAGAGGGGTGAATAAATCGGAGTTAAAAGAATAGGGGAGAGATGAAGTAGAACCCAAATTGCTATGCATTTAAGGATATCTTTACCTTATGTACCGCATAATCTAAGTAGTTTCTTTGCTAATTTGTGTGCATATGTTTAACTCTCTATGATGTTGCGAATATTTTGTCTGCGACGGTTTTTTTCTTGGAATACTTTGCTGTTCAGGACTGTTTTGTCTGGGACCGTTCGTTTTGTTTGTTCATAAAAAAATTGGGAAGTCAAGATCCAAAAAACCTATATTTTGATTATTTCGATCAAGGAAAAATTGTTTAGCTTCAGCATCAACTTGAGCAGTTGGAAGTGCGAGTCATGGCAGAGTCTCAAATGACTAAAAAGTCCATTTTATTTTTATTTTTTGTATCCTTAGAATTTTGAAAAAGAGCTTTGTTTACATCAATGATAATTTTTGCAATAGCTTTGGTTTTGGTTTCAGAACTTAGCATTGCATTATAGAATCAGAACTCAGCACAACAAGAAGTTACTTTTTATGTAGACCGTTTGTTTTAATGATCAAATACATCCACATAAAACGAATATGAAAAGGAAATGGAATACAGCAAGAAACATAACTAAGTTGCAATTCATATTTCTTTAATCATATCAATTACGACTAGAAGAAATTAAAAAAAATGTCATAAGCAAAAAATAAATCAGTCGTCCAAAAACATGGGGAGCAGGTTTTTTGCTTAATCAACTCATTCTTCAGTTTAGTAAGGTATTCATAAGGTTGTATGCTCTTTTTCAACGCAAGGAGAACATTTTTGGTGTAACATTTCACAAGGCAGCATATAAGAATAAAAATAAAAGCTCTCTGTGTCCCGAAATTTACTGTATTTCCAAATTTTCCAAAAAAATGATTAAATGTTTCATTTTCCTCTCTAAAAAAACGCCTTATATATCAAAATTCAGGACAAATTTTATTCGGACAAAAAACTTCACCCAAATGAAAGGGATAGTTTGATCACTTTTTACGGAATATAAATTAAGGCTAGTCTCCGAAAAAGGGGATTTTTTGGAAAATTTATGCACCAGTATATTATTGAGCTTCTTTTTCTTGAAATACGCAGCAAGCTAACAAAAAGTCGAGTTATTTTACCGAAAATTACTAATGCGAGTTATTTGGAGCCCCAAAACACCAACTACATTTTTTTTCTTAATTTTTTAAAACCTTCAAAAGATGCTAATTACTTAGAGCAAAGATAAAATTTTTATTAGCAAGAACCAAATGAAATTGACCACATTTCAGACAAGTAGAGTGAAATTCATTTCATGGCAGCATAAACCTCGTATTTTTCCATCTGTTTTTTGTTATTTCTTTCCGAACCGTTCTGTGGTAGCAAATTCTTCACTAAATTATTCTAGAAAGCAAATTGTCGTAGGATCATTTGCTCCTCGTTCAGTTTTTGCTCCTCGTGTCGTAGGATCATTTGCTCGTCGTTTTTGAACGAGGAGCAAAAGGAGGAGAGAGGAATTGGGTTGTAACAGTATTAGTATGAAAGATATTGTCAAAAAAACTTACTTTCCCAAAAATTTTAACAAGAAGGTTTGTACATACACTAACGGTTACGTCAAATCAGTAATAAAGACGGCCAAAACTTCTTAAAACAACTTAAATCTGGGAAAAGTATAATTTTAACTGTTAAATTGTTCAAAAATTTTTACCCAGTACACAAAATTAAGAGAGAATTATTCGAGTTCTGCCTGAGTGTTACCAATATCTGATGTTTTCAGTATTTAAAAAATATACGTTGTCTTTTTACGTCAATCCGTCAAACAATTCGGTTTCTACAAGTTCCGCCTTCAAATCCATGCTTTTTTTCAGAATCGCTGAAAAAGACTTTGTTTTCATTCCTTCCGAATAAATTAAAAATCTAACATACTCTTATTTTGAGAAGATTTATCAACAACTCTCTTTTATTGGACAAGACAATTGCACTCTATGTCTTCTTTATTATTGGATCATTTGAATATACTATTTTTTTAAGTGCATAACAACGACGTGTTATCTGCAAAAAGAGAAAAATATAAAAGTTTCAAAATTTTCACATATTTTTGTCAACAAAAGTAGCATTTTTGGACCCTCTATTACCTGTGGATTATATTTAATTATCTGTTCAACAACTATTCATCACTGTTACGGAGTCAACTTTGCAAATAAGAAGAGAACATTTGAGACTTTTGATCAAAACGTCTATCTTCTTAAGTAATTTTCAGAGGAATTTTCAGAGGTTCAATTAATGGTTAAAGGATTTGCTGATAGTTTTGAAAATTCCAAGATTGTTAGTTTTCAGTGCTTTGTTAGGGCTATATTATCTTAAATAACCGAAAATTTTTTGTAGGCAGTCTTTCAGCCGTCTGTTTTGTGTATGTATATTTGTCATTTTGACGTACGGCTCATTAAAACTATGTTGTGAAATCTTTAATTAGAAAAATTCAGGTGATTTCTTATAGGGGGTTTTCCCAAAAACGGACGATGTATATGTCGTACAGAAATCGTTTTCTGTAGTCCAATGTTTTTTGATAGGCGATTTGCCAATTTAAAATGATACGAATTTAGAGTGTTTTCGCGGTGCGTTTCCACTACTCAAATTGGATTTAGTGAACTATTCTTTTTGAGCCTCACTTTGTAATGATATTCGCGTTGCGAATGTAGCGTGAAATTCTTGTCTATTAATTCGCTTAGCGAAATTATTAATTAGATAAGATATTTTGAATTGACTGGTTCGCGGAGCGATGTTCGAAATAAGAGACTCAACTGAAAATTAAAATTAGATTATCGTGAATGGCAAAAGAAAATGTACAGAAATTTGATCAGCAATTTGATCATATAATATCACAACTTTAAAAGGAAATTTGCGGCAAAATAAAATTAACAGACAGCATGATCAGACAATCAATCGCAACACTTAAGCAAACAAATTTTATAAGTATCAACAAGAAGATTTGATCTTCAAAATTTAGAATGAACAAAATAAGAGTGAAATAAAAAAAACTGAACTAAATTAAGTTTAAATGAAATTAAGGGGTTTAGTACTGCAATTGACTCCTTCAATTGTACCCCTATATCACATTTACCCCTCAGTAAAAATAAACAACGAAGTATGTTTATGATAGAATTAATAAAATATGTACTGGTTACTACAAATAATAGAATAATAGTTGTGAAAAGTTTTATGCCTAATCAGAATCACTTTCATAAACACATTCCGCCTCGCGAACCTTCATTGTGTTTCAGGTCCTTCGTAGTTCGGAGAGACGTAATACTGTGTCGGGTACGTCTGTATTGAAGAATAGGGACCCTTTGTCTCGAAGGTGCTGAAGTTGATGATAAATTGGGTGGGCAAGTTTGCGTTGAAGCCATTGATTCGTCCGATTCTGTTGTAGACGTTGACAAACTTTTCCGTTTATTCAGAGGTTGTAGAGCTTCTGTAGCTTTTGTAGCTGCTTTCCGTTTTGGTCGTGTCGACGGCTCTGCAATTACAATCGACGTTTGTGGTAGGGCCATTGGTGGCGCAAAATATTTGACCGTTTGTAAAAGTTGCTGTGGCGGTGCGTCTTTTTGGGTTTTGTTGGCATGCGCACCCGTAGTGCTATCGACACATTCGAATTAATTCCACTAACATCGTCCGCTATTCTTTCATGCTTTATTTTTCTTTAAATTTTGACTTTCTGGTTGGTCTGTAGTTTCAGAATTTTCTACATTATGAATACGAGTATGTTGACGAGATTTTTTTTTGTTTTATTGAATTTTTTCCGACATACCATTGCAAAATGATTGAACAGGTCGTAGTAATTAAATTTCTACCCAGTGCGGGGCAAACGTGGCGATGTGTGGGAGTCCAATTCTGGCCGCAACCTCTACACATACCAATTGCTACTCGATTGAATTAACTACTGCTTAGCCCATTTGTTCGAACATTCGCGCCGCAAAATCTACTCACTGATTGTATTTCATTGAGTGAGTTGCTTTTAGTGTTGTTGTTGTTGGAAGATATCAGAGAGCTCTCTATGGGTCTACTGTATCTCGAAGAAATTTTCGTTGAATATCATCGTCAAGCATATTAGTGATGAAGATGTCTCTGATTATCACTTCCTCACGATTTTCCAAATCACAGTTTTTCCGCTAATTTTACAAGAAAGCTGTAAATTCGTTCTACCGTTTCGCCCTTCTTTTGTTTTCTCGATAGAAATACATAGCAATCAACTGTGAAGTTTCGGGTTCGTATGAAAGCTATTTCCATCGTTTCCCAAAGTTTTAGGGTAGAGAGATCATACACGTTATCATGGGGAAATTTCTGTGTCAAAAGACGTCGTCCTTCCGTCCCAATACTGAGGTAGACAAGTGAAACGCACTTCTGGTCACAGAGTGACCATGGTCTTTTGCCGCAAAAAACACCTGCTTCAGTGAGTTTTTGACAATTCAATTCCCATTGAAGTTTCAACTCACTGTTACGAATGTGACGATTTCGCTCACTGTGTTGGGTTGCGTCCTCGATGGCCAGTTCTTTTTTTCGGCTCCACTGGTAGACTTACATGAGTCGGCTTCGGTTGTAGAAGTGTGTCCAACGTTATAATCTCTCTTCCATGAATCTCTAGATTCACCTGGATCGCCAACTTTCCAATCGTATTGATGGGTCTGATGTAGCCCGTTCTCAAAACAGTTCGATTGAAAGTGGGTTCTTGCTTGATTCATGGGCTGACTGCGCCATGTCTTACAGAAATCGTTTTCTGTAGTAGAGTGTTTTTTTTTCTAGGGGATTTTCCAATTTAAATTGTGATGAATTTAGAGTGTTTTCGCGGTGCTTTTCCACTACTCAAATTGGGTTTAGTGAACTATTTTTTGGGTCTCTTTTTTAATGATATTTGCGTTGCGTAGCGTGAATGTCTTGTCTATTAATTCGCTTAGCGAATTTTATTAATTAGATAATTTTTTTGAATTGAGTGATTCGCGGAGCGATATTCGAAATAAGAGACTCAACTGAAAAATTAAATTTGATTATCGTGAATGGCAAAAGAAAACATACAGAAATTTGATCAGCAATTTGATCATAAAATATCACAAAAAAAATTTGCGGCAAAATAAAATCAGCAGACAGCATGATCAGACAATCAATCACAACACTTAAGTAAACAAGTTTTAAAAGTATGAACAAGAAGATTTGACCTTCAAAATTTAGAATGAACAAACTAAGAGTGAAATAACTAAAATTGAACTAAATTAAGGTTAAATGAAATTCAGGGTTTTAGCACTGCAATTGACTTCATCAATTGTACACCTGTATCACAGTATACTCAGGGCCTTACCAGAGCTCCTCTAACTCCTAACGTCATTTTGCTTCATTTAAAATGCTGTTTTCCTAAAAATTGTGTTGCAATTAAAAAAATCTTCTATGTTGCCCAAACACTTCCTGTAGGTTGAAGACAATTGGTTAAAAGGTTGATTTATAAGCCATGAAATAATTTCAAGGCTTCGTAATATAAGGACAACCAGGACCAGAATGCTCCATTTTGATTAGTTTTTTTAATATCTATACTGATATAATTTGATAAACGCTGTCCATTTAACCAAATAAAAAAACATGTGCAAAGGCATTTTCTTAAATATTTGACATTCAAGTTACCAAACAAAGTAAACAAAGTTGAAGTTTTGGTGCTGCAAAATTATTAACATTGATTATTGATATGATATTTGTTAGTTATGTCTAATTTGAACGTTTTTAAGAGAAATCATTGCGTTATGAGCACACAAAAACTATAACCGAAAACAGAACCTATTTAAATTGAATGACCTTTGCAGGGAGAATATTATGATCTACGACATACTATTTACAGATTTAAGAAATTCTATTTCATATGCTTTATTATGATAAGTGTTTTCCTTCGATAGTAAATCATCATAGAGAACGCTACAGTCTTGATTTTATGCAATTTTTGATCGATTTTTTGATCGAAATTTATCAAAGATAAATTTATCCGTAAACATTCATTGAGGAAAATAGTTCTTCGGGAATTCAAGTTTCGGGAGAACAATTAATTTTTTAAAAATTAAAAATCAATAAAAACTACCATTGTTTTGCCCTACGACAACTTTTTTGAAAAGAAAATCTAGTTATTGTGTTGCAGCATATGTTTTATATTACATACGTATATAATACTCTGTATCAACCTGCAATCTATATTTCAAACTTCATTATTTCCAAAAGATATTCAATTAGAAGCCCTGATTGCAAATTATTAAAATTATTATTCAACCTGATACTGTTTTCCTTATTCTGAACAATACTGAAGTATGAACAACCACAAGCACTCGTCCTTTTTGCTATTTTTCCAGCGATTTTGCTTAAAGCCGTTAGTAGCTGCTGTTGTTATTTTTATAAGCGTCTATCTTGCTTCTGTTATTGCTGACCAAAAACTACAGTCATGGTACCTAAAAATTCCACAAACGTTCAGTTTATATTCTGCCATCAAACCAGCTGATAACCGAAAGATTTCCATGTTAGATGGATGTTTCCACATCTTCCTAGACATTGGGGCAAACTGGGCTATTACCACCCGAAAATTATTCGAGCCCCACTTGTACCCCGGCTCTCCATCTTTGACGTACTTCGACAAATATTTTGGACCCGATCGTCTGGAAAAATTATCAACAGATCCGAAATATATTTGCGTGGTCGGATTCGAAGCGAACCCCAGACACACTAAGAAACTGAAAGAGGTTGAAAGAGTGTATCAAAAATGTGGTTGGAATGTGAAAATGATGACAGAAACCGCGATTTATGACCAAAAAGGAGCTGTTGTGACTTTTTCACAAGGATCCTGGCCGGACCAGAACCGAACGGATGTTGTCGGAACAATTATTAACCCGAAACACTGGCGATTTTCCAACAAAAAAGGCTACACAGCATCAGTTCCGACCATTCGGTTAAGTGATTTCTTTCACGAGCACATTTTGAATCGGTTGCCTAACAAGCGTCAAAGTGAACTGAAGGAAGATCCGAAAATAGTTGGAAAAATCGATTGCGAGTCTTGCGAGGTCGAGTTGCTGTTTGATTTGATGAACAACGGATTGTTGATAAAGTTCAACTATATGATTGTCGAGTACCACCACGCAACAGTGTTAGAAAAAGTATGTAAAAGCAATTTCAGCGGTTGTTTTGTTCGATATTTTCTTTGTTTTCAAATCAGTGTTCATGTTTTGATTCAAGAGCAATCATCTATTTGATTACGTAAATCTATTACGTTTAGTCTAAAATGATAAAATTCTGATCAATTCTTCAACCTCAGGCTTGTTGAAAAGAAAATAAACGCTGATTCGTTCTTAAAACTTTATGCGCTGAATTTTAAGGATCAAGACCGAGTAATTGTTTTCACGTACATATTTTTTTCTGCGTTTTTTGTGATTTCGTTGAGGTTTGTCTAAATTGTTCTTTGTAGCTTTTTTCTTCTACTGTAGAATCATAAACTCCTCTGACAAATAGAAAAACCCAAGTGACACCAAATCAGTTTGTTGCCATGTTAAAACAAAGCTAAACAAAATTACTGAAAAAATGAGCTCGGTATAAATATAGACAATCCGTCTATTAGAAAAAAGTCTGATTATAATTATTGGGAAATTATTTAATGGTTTGAAATTCAGATTTTCTGCAAATTTTCTAGGAACATATCAACAATTGGCTTGAGTCAACTCGAAAATCATATTTACTATAAAAAGTTAGCAATGTTAGACTCCACCCTTGATCAATCTTCAGGATATCTCAGATTGACAGTCATACTTTTTTATCAAGTTGAAAACAGTAGGAGAAAATTACTTGTTTTGAATTTTTTCATTCAAATTAGCTTAATAAAACCTCTTTGATGTCGCTTTTCTGTGTTTTGCTCACAGTAGATGTGCTATATTATACAAAGAGATAATTATACGATGATGCCAGACTCCGCAACGCTTTTATCAATAGTACTGTCACAAAGTCGATACAAAATTGTTGAAGTTAATTTGTAAAAATTCAGATTAGTTTTGTTTTTCATAAAAATGCAATGGATAACTTTCGAACAAACATAACCAGGCTGATGTTGTTCTTGTTTTTTTAAGCTTTATTGCCACGCTTTTGTTTGGAAGTCACGTTTTTTAAAGTACAAAAATATCACTTTTTTTAAAGTACAAAAATATCACTGTTTAATTGAGTTCTGCAGTGAAGTTTTTCCCTAACAAAGCTACATTTGTGAAAAAAACGAGTTTATCCTACTCAATTCCATTTTGATCAAGAAAAACGAAAACGCGTCGTCATGCTCCATGATAACCAATCAAACCCGAAAAACTCATCTGTTCTTTCATGCAGAAAAGAATCTTTGCAAATCTTTGGAGAGAGAGAAATATGAAATTTAAGAGGTCATCGATATATTCAAATGTTAAAAGAAAAATAGTTGTCTCTTTTTTTGCTTTGAACTGCAAACAAAAAACGATTGACTCATTAAAACGTTGTTCATTAATTATTTTAATACGGTCACAAAACTTCAAAAGTTATTGACTTTGTTTGAATGATTCTTTGTTTAACGTGACAGCTTTTATCTTAATTATTCTCAGAGAACAGAAGATAGGTGACTGAAAATTAAATATAATCCAACCTAATTAAAGCTTTTTAAAGCTGTTTAAAGATTTTCCAAGCTTTCATTTTCCAAGTTTTTCCAACTGAATTTTGGAAACTTGTTTGTGCACTTTATGTTCGCTATGCTTAACCAGGATTAAAAATTCCAAGAAACTTGAGAAATTTGTCACTAGAAGTGTGATGGTTGAATAAAAATTTGCAACTTTGTGGAACATTACTGACAAATTGCAAATTATTTTGCATAATCAATTATCAGAAAATTAATTGTTGTACGGAATTTTGAAAGAAAAAACAATATTTGAAATTTCAATTTTCTCGCCTACAGTTAGGAGAGATCAATATCAAATAAAAATTGACAAGAAAAGTTTGTCAATTGACGCATGTATTTTTTAAAAAAGTTAAAAAAAGAATTAAGTGATCTATTCTCTTTCAGTCCCAGTGCTTAAATCGCACCCCAGTGGGGGCAGGGGGGTGGGGGGGAGTGTTTAGGGGTGGGTCCGGAAACGAATAGATTAATTTATGCACAGATTCAATTTGTTGTGATTTTAGGGAAGAAAAAAGCGAACCGAAACAATAAAAGCTATGGTCGAGGAGACGGCCAGATATTGCGGGGAGAAAACCCAAAACGGCACTCCGCATTGCAAACTGGAACATACAAGCTCAGATGACGAAGAGTATCGAGAGTCTCAGTTCCCTTTTCCTGAATGTGGTAACAAACAGAGCAATCATCGGTAAAACTGAAAACAAAAATAAATAAATAATGCGGGGTTAGCACCTGGCTCATAACTCAGTTATAGCTCATATTAATCTCCTGATAATCATACAAAATATCATAAACATGTCCTTATCTTTTTTTTTCTGATGATTTATAAATTCTTAGGATCTTTTCCGTTTGTCTTTCCACCCCCCCCAGTACGTTACGGGCCCCCTAGTTACAGAGCACGTCATAACACAGTAACTCATCATCTGAAGATATGGCACGTGCGTCTGGGGGGTGCAAAAATATGCACCCACTAAGCTGGGGCTTGGGGGGGGGGGCACAAACGGTAAAGATCCAATCATTGTATATGATTTCTGTAGTTTCATTCAAATATCGTACTGAAAAAAGTGCTATGATTTACTCGACATCATATGCTATCGTTGGCGGTTAATCAGGACAGATCAAGACTGGTAAAGTCACATCCTAACACCATTTTATGAAAATCTTGAGTTCTGAAGCGAATATGAGGCACGCTATATTTAAGTTTGTCTTATGTTGATTTTCACAGGATGAGTAGAAATAAGCGCTGAGTAAATAAACTATAGCGGGAGGGGTCTCTTTTAAACTTGAAACATCGGGAAAAAAGTTTAATCCTCTTTCGTAGCGAAACTTGTGAATATGACCCAATTTATTCCTAATTATGAAAAATTACCGCAAATTTTTGACGTGTTCTTTGAACGTATTTCAAAACTGTTCATTTAATTATCATCTTGGCTCGTAAATATAATGAAGTTCATTAAGAATATGTTCGTTTGTTTCATTAAACTATCTTGGTTAATATAAATTCATTTTCCTCAAAGTTCTTTTGAAAGTAATGAACCTGGAGTCTTTATTGAAACCAAAGCAACATGACAACTGATGGTTGCGAGCGATATAAAAACACCACCCTAGTGCATTTTTGTTCCACTCAAATTCCGCTCACTGCTTCCACCACTTTTCAACGATTCCGTTCGTTCAGGTCAATATCCGCTCATTCATCTCTTGCATTTTTCTGAGCGGAGTTTTAGTGGAATTCTCGACTAGGGCAAACGATGAAAAATGCCGAAGAACATAGCGCCAAATAAAGCCAAAAAAAGTAGTTTGTTTACAAAATAACAGTTGACAATGAATGGGTATTACTTTCCAATGGGTTTTTGCCGCTAGTGGTTTTTTAGCTTGATAATTGTTCACAATACAATACCACAGACGGGGTTATTATCGATTCTCTGACGTTATTAAGCGACTCAGTTGCCTCTTAGTTTGACCTCGTGTATCTCGACATGGCGAAAGCTTTTTATACCATCAATTTTGATATCATACTTTTTAAAATTAAGCCGTATTTGATAATGCTTTTTAGAGGTTTTTTTCAGATTTGATTGTTTGGCATCAAAGAGTTGTAATACCTTGGATAAAATCGGACTTTCAACCAATCACCAGATGTGGGCATCATGGATCAATTTATACAGTGTTTGTTTTTTCCGATTATTTAAATTGTTACTAAACATGTACATGCTTTAAAAGAAAAAACGATTGTGACAGCTACCCATTTTTTGAGTTTTCTGTTAAAGGTGATTTTGTGCTGAATGGTCGTTAAATGGTGTTTTTTTATTAGCTTCATTTTCAATTTTGAGTTGTTTTTGTGCACCAAATAGCTCTAGTTTTGATTTTTTGCAAATAGCAACTTATGACCACGACGATGAGTTTCCGCTATCTATCTCAGTTGATATAGAAATTGATATTCCACGAAACTGATACTCCAATATTTATCTTTAAAAACAGTTATAGCGCTTTCACTAGCGTTAGCGTCTCTTACAATAGAAATTTTTAGCAGTCTAGAGTTATTAATGTCCCTCAATTTTGTACAAATTCACTTACATTCTTCCCTATGGATTAATTAAATTCGAAATGCTAACTATAAAGGACAAAGCCTCTGTTGAGACCTAAAAAGAATAATAAGCTGCCAACATCGGGTGTTTAGGCAAAAGAAACCTTTGCTCAAGAAGAGCCATACATCTGGTGTTTACAAATTGAAAGAAGTTATCTTTCCTTGCAATTCCGCTCAAATTTTGGTCCACATTTTCAATTTCAAGCTATGGAGCCCTGATTATATCATATAAGTTTTCTTAAAGCTTTTATTTCGAATTTTTTCTAAATTGGGAAGATTTGTTTTGTTTATTTCATTGCAAAACCAAACATAATTGTTATAATATTGCTGTCTGTAGTTCCAGTTTGCATTTTTTTGAAGTGTTACTTTTGTTTTGCAGGAACGAATTCAACGAACTGAAAAAAATGAATCAAACTGGTGGTCCACATTGCGACTTCGAACATACAAGTGCAGATGACGAAAAAGTATCACAAATCGGAGTTTCCTTTCCCCAAATGTGGGATAAACTGAACAACAGTCCAAAAAATTGAAGAATAGGCTACGGATTAACTAAAGCCGCTCTCTTCGGCTATAAATGTACACCATAATTTGTCATGTGTGAAATTATCAGCAAAATTCAATTTGTTGTTCCCTTACCTAACTCTCAGCCGAGTTCCGTACTGAGTCAGAGTCTCCGGCCGAGGATTTTCCCCAAAAATAACGGGGAAAAGAGTGTAAAGAGTGTACAAAGAAAAAAATCACACCACTATTACTCCGCTCAATTAACAGTGGAAGAGTGTAATTATCAGAGTATAATTTTAAAAAATAAATGTGGAAAGTGGTAGTGAGGATCGATCCCCAGACCTTCCTTAAGTCCGACATATTATTTTCGCGTTTTGCATTAACCATTGCTCCAACTGCTAAAACAATTTAACTTTTCATTTTGCCTATAGTGGTAATTCTATAAGAGTCTAATTTTTTCTCAGTCCACCCTAAATTAAACACTTCGCAAAGAATGTAAAAAAGAGTGGAGAACAAAGTGTAAATACAGTGAAATTAAATTTTGTAGTGCAGTAACACCATATTCCATACATATTATCAGAACTTCTCAATAAAAGTCGGCTGATTGTTTTATTGAGGTTTCAAAATTTTTCAAAAATTTTGTTTGTATAACTTAAATAAAGATGGCTGTTAATATGATATCTATACATAAACCTGAAATTTTCTTTTGAGATTTTGATTGTGTGCTTTAAAGTTTCAGACGCAAAAAAAGTGGCTATAGTCACCAAAAAAAGAGCAATGCTGCTCATGAAAAGATCAGTCTGAAATGTGGGGTATAATAAGAAAAAGGGCAGCTGAAAACAGGCTACTGTAGGCCTAATGCTGTTCCACTGCGATTACGCAGAAACTACAATTATTATTTTTATATAAAGAATTTACTGATAATACTCTAATAATAGTTGACACTGAACTTTAACCATTATTTCGATCTTGCTGAAGGACAAAAGCCAAATGATGATTCAGAAGTCAAATTGAGTTTCGAATATTCTCAAATGCCGTTTTCACGCCCAGAGTGAAAAAAAAAGATTGTAAAAATTAAAAAAAGAAACTAAAGGAGCCACAAAGACAAATTGTTGATATTTTTGTATCACTACCTGCATTACCTAATTATTCCTGTCTGTTTTTTTTCTAACCACTAAAATTTGACATAAAATTTGCATGATCCGGAAATTCATACGTGTTTTAACTATCTCGATCGTTTTTAAAACTTCATTCAAAGATAATACACCTTCGTGCAGACTTTGACTGATTCTATGCGAGAAATTTTTGGAAGGGGCTGATAAAGCTTGTTTGACCATTGCACTGTTACCGTTTCCTGCACTGTTGTATTTGGCTCCTTGCAGGACTATTTTGGGCAACCGACAATGTTTTTATTCTCTTACTTTTCAATGCACACTTTTGTCCTACCTTGAGCGCTCCAAGGAAACCTGTGACACTAATATCTGATCAATAAATGGCTGCTGATGTTTCAATGCAAACTTGACCTCTGATATTAAACTAATTTAAAAATAGTAGCTCAAGACACCTCATATGCTTAAATTATTTACAAAAAGTTAAATTTGATTAGAATTCACAAATATCATTAAATAGTATTACCTACCTTTCATCAGAAAGTCAAATTGTTGAAAAACCAGCGCTTTTAATATGTGAAGAATTCAAATTTTCAAACTTTGAAATCCTTTGCGTTTTGAACTTCGGTAAAAAAAAATTCAATTGTACTGTAGAGTGAATTCATATCATAAAAACTTATCAAAACTTTTTGCGTAGTTGCAGGAATAAGTAGACTTAGACTGAGGAATTTTCCTG
>NW_027453616.1:0-34166 GCF_964194025.1 Convolutriloba macropyga | reverse complement strand
CTAGAAAGCGAATCAAATCAAAATCAAATTAAGCTGTGAAGTTAGAAACGCATGACAAGCGCAAATGAATAGTATATTCTATCGAATCCGAACTGATTTTTCCTTTGTTCAACAGTCTTTTTAGTGGCTATTAGTAGCATTAAGTAAAACTGAAACACAAACACGAATTACCTCAAAGTCAGCAAAGCAATTTTTTGTCGTTGAAATGTCTTGAATAAGTTGCATAAGGTTTGCGAATCAACCTGTTGTTGATACACAACATTCGACAACATTTCTTTATGGTTAACAACCTAGCAGCATAATGGGAGCTTCAAAAAGTATCGAAACTTAGTCGAAATTCATTAATTTTGTTTTATCAAACCCATACACAGTGCTTATTGAAGCAAGAATGTTGACCTATAAATAAATTGTTATTGTGTTTTGTTACTGTAGATTAGCTTAGTGATTGTACAGGTTAACTAAATTTGGCTTGTTGAAAAGAAAATTTTCTTTCATATTCTCATACTCTCTTCTTCGGAACAAAGTTCTTAAGTAAGAGAAACTTAGTGCAAAGCACAAGCTCATTTGCTTTTACTGACTTCAATGAGACTTAAGATAAATTTCTTGTTTGCAATTTTGTTTAATTGGGTTTAAACAGAAGCTCAAAAGACGAGTTTAGCAAAAATAATTTTTGGTTTATTCCAGAATGTGCCCATAAAAATTACATGTATTCAACAAAAACTCCGGCAAAATTTAATTGTTTAGATTTGAAAAACTCTCGATTCTGGGCGAAAAGGTCTGATTCCTAAGAAAATCAATCTTAAACTACACAAGGAATTTGAGTTAGCTGATAAGAGTCTGTTTTGAACGTTTTAGCTGGAACTCGGCAATCCAGTAGCGGTGATATGTCTCATTAACGTGTCCAATTGTCCACACCAAAACTTCTGATATTTTATTGGACTTTAGGTTCTGAGGTCTCCAATACGTTGTCTTCTAGTTCCAGCATAAGTTCGCCATTTGCAAAATTCAGCAATTGAGTATAACAAAAGCGCAAAGAGCGAATGTTGCAAAAAAGCATCCTGGTTTATTCCAAAGGAGTAAAAAAAAACAAACAAATCGGCGATAAAAACTTTTTGCCCTATGCAGTATCTAGGACAGCTACCTAGAGCTACTCATCAGGCATTTTGCGATTTTAATGTTTCAAATTGAAATCTTTTGTTTTGTGAGCGGACTAATTGAGTATCACGTAATGCAGCTATAGTCTAGAGTACAGCGGTTAATACATTTCACAAAAGTTAACTGCAAAAACGTAATATCCGTATAGATATGAAACCGCTGAAGCGAAATGGGTGGTGTTAAGCTTTCCATGGCTTTTTAAAAGAAAGCAACCGTTATAGTTTTTTCAATTTTAAACCGATTGCACCCAAAACCATAACTGAAAATTATTGCTGATTTTTTAACCTCAAATTCACTTTGATATTGTTAGAATAACAATAATTGGCATTGCATATGAAAAAAGCTAAAACCCTGGCTGTCTTTAAAGGAAGTTTCAGCGGCACTTGCAAAAATTTCGCTCATTTCTACTGATTTTATCAGATCTGATCTTATTTGTAGCTACGATATGCGTCACAAATTGACCATTCTTAGAGGACCTTAGTTATACCTTAAACTTTATATCGAATTTTCAGCTAATTATAAAAAAAATCGCAATTTTTTTTTAGAAAATGCACTATTTTTACAAGCTTTTGCAAACAAGTCAAGTTTTTTATTCATTTCCCTTGACAACGGTGTTTTTTATCACAGAAACCTGTTGCATGATATACTTTACACATTTTTCCGATAAGTCTTCCACATATATCCGAGAAATGTTTAGGAACAGAACACACAATATTGAAATAAGCAGAACAGGAACGGAACGAACTCTTTCAATCGTTTCAAAAACATTACAAAGGTAACATCAGTTCACAAAAAGTTGCAAATTTGGCCTTCTGCGGCGATAATGTGCAAATATGATCAAACTTGAAAAAAATGATTGCAAAATTGGCATTAGTCTTGTACTAGAGTATATCAGCTTCGTTGACGATTTATTTTACAGGATTTAGAAGGTTAAGAGGATTTCCGCTAATATGCGGTGACATAAAAAAAACTCTTGGGCTCTATGTTGCTTCGATGCTTTCTTCTGTGGTTTATGTGCTATTTGGCGATCGGAGAAGCATTAGAGTTCTACGGTTCAATAATCGCAACTAAAAATATAACTATCAAGATATAACAAACTTGCTTCAGCAGCTAGACTTGGAAACTATTGTTATGGTAACTGAAACCTGGATTAGCGATGTCCATAGCTTAAAGATTATCACTGAGCTTAAATTTGTACCCAGAACTTGGTCGCATCACACAAGAGCAGCAAGGGGTGGGTTGTAGGTATCTGGATTCCTAGGAAAATAAGTTTTAAACGTGGAGAGGAATTCTGACAGGAGTCTGTTTAGAACTTTATGTTTGTGTGTTTGGAACTTAGCAATCCAGTAGCGGTGATATGTCTCATTAACGTGTCCAATTGTCCACACGAAAACTTCTGATAATTTTTTTGGACTTTAGGTTCTGAGGTCTCCAATACGTTGTCTTCTAGTCCAGGCATAAGTTCGCCATTTGCAAAATTCAGCAATTGAGTATACCAAAATCGCAATGAGCGATTGTGGCAGAAATGCATCTTGGTTTAACATAAAAATAGTGCAAAAAGATTAACAAATCTCAGATAAAAATTATTTGCCCTATTCAGTAGCTAGGACAGCTACTTAGAGCTGCAAATCGTGGATTTTGCATTTTTATAATAACAACTTGACTTATTAACAAAAAATCAAACAAAGTTTGAAGGTTTCAATTTGAAATCTTTTGTTTTCTGAGCGAAACGAGTTTGTTAGCAGCAAAGCTAAGCGATTGGTTAATTGGACCAATTGAGCATCAAGTAATGCAACGGTAATGTAGAGCATAGCGAATAATACATTTCACAGAAGTTAAATGCTAATGCGTATTTTCTGAACAGATTTGAAACCGCTGAAACGGAAAGGTAAGATGTTTTACTTGTTTTTGATAGGAGAGCCGAGAGCATCATTACAAAAAAAGGTTGCTAACTATTTTATCTCAAAATTCATAATGATTTAGTTTCCATAATTAGCAAATTTTTGGTAAATGTTGTCTAAATCGTGGAATCTTTGAAGAGTATTTAACAGGTTAAAGGGTCGTTATCAGTCAGGGATAGTTTTGACTGTCCAATGTCACCCAGAATTCCTGAAAAAAAAATGTTACAATTTTTTAGCAGTTTTGGACTCCAAATTGTTGTCTATCTTAGATGTTCTTCCTAAGAAATTTTTTCTCTTTTTTTCAACTCATTCAGCAGGTCCTTTTCTTTCCATTTTTCTATTAAATGATTGACTTATCAGACTATCAATTGTTGTTCAGTTTAAATGCCTTGTAAACAATTTTTTTGCGAAAACAATTAAAACGCTTTTGACAGAATGTTTGCATTTTTCAGTTCTTTAAACAATTTTATCAAACAATTGTATCAACAAAAGTATTTCGTTGAGAATAGAAAATAGTATTTTAGCAAGGCTAAACAGTCTGACAAACTTAGGTCCAACTACGAAAACAAATTATTATTATTTTTCTATATGATGTTTCTGGTACTATTAAATGTAATCTCTAGCAATTTTGATGCATAATCTCTGTTTAAAAAATTTTGATTGTTTGATATTACCTTTAGTTCCTAAAATTACAGTTTATTATTGAGCCTATTGGGGTAAAACCATTGTTGAAAACTTCACGAATAAAGTTTTAATGGAAATAAAGTATAAGTTCAGTCACAAACTTGCAAACTCTTTGCGTTTTCATCGGAAATAAAAAAAATTGGCACAATTGGCAAAAAAGAACATCTGATAGATTTTAAAAGGCTCACTGAGGCAATTAACAAATAGCACTGTAAAACAAAGTTTCCTGCAAAAAACACATTGAGCGAGGACTATCAAATTTCAAAAAAAAATCGCTAACTTTTAAGAAAAATTATTAAGAAACACCTTTTTTTAGTTATATGTGCACATTAACTGCTTCTTAATTTTGAGATATTGCCTTGCTGAACACATACCATTACCTAACAATTGATAAAAACGAAAGCGGTAGAAAAAAATGTATGTCAAAAAAATGTGAAAAAAATGTGTATAATTGAATTTCAGAAAGTTTTCTGGCATATTGTTAGCTAATGTTAGCTAACAAATGATAAAAATTCACGTTTGCAGGTGCACTAACTCATATTGCAAAAACAAATGATTCTCAATCACAATACGGATTTAAAATTTTGTAAGATTGATCAAATTCTTGCAAACTCTGACAAGATAAATGGCTGAACTAAACATTGCCATCCAACCTTCAAAACATTGCAATCCAATTTTTGCAAAATTACTGAATGTTTTCATTACTCGACGTAGTCAATAATTGATTTATTTTTGAAGAATAAATGGAATTGCATGTAAAATAATCAAAATCACTGGCTATGGAATCATAGTATCAAGTTCATTAAGAACTTGCAAACTCTTTGTGTTTCTCTCCAAAATAAAAAAGTTGGAACAATGCGCCCAAATGCAATGCAATATATGATAGAAAACCTTCAAAAAGTGTGTCTTTAGCTTAATTTCTCATAATTTTCTGACGTATTTTTGCTAACAAGTGACAACAATTGACGTTTGCAGTTGGACTAACACAATATGAAAAAATACTCACAAACGTTACAAGACAGATTTAGCCCTTTGCATGATGTTTTCAAGATTGATCAAAGTCTTGCAAAAACCTGGCAAGCTAAACAACTGAACTCAGCATTCCCTTGCAACCTTTCTTGCAAGATTTTTACAAAATTTTGAATCTTTTCAATACTCGGCATAGACAGTATTTGATTAGATTTTGAGAACTAAATGACATTGCATGTTAAGGAATCAAAACCACCGGCTGTCTTGAATAAAAAACAACCGGTCAAAATGTTAACCGAGTGTTGAGTCAGTTTAAAATTCAGATTTTTTTTTCATGGATAACAGCTGAATAATTATGTGAATGAAAAATGAGTGATCTTATCAGAGTTTTAACGATGCAGATTTTGTCTATCTAATCCGGTTGATTACAATTTTTAAAAATGGAAATAACGTAGCAAATGAAATTTTTTTAATGGAAAAAAGCATCAAGTTCAGTCAGAACTTGCAAACTCTTTGTGTTTTTATCAGATACAAAAAAGTTGCTCTGATACTGAGGCAATTGTCAAATAGCATTATAAAACGAAATATTCCGCAAAATACACATTGCGCCAGAAATTTCGATTTTCAAAAAAATCGCTAAATCTCTACCCAATTTGATAACAAATACAAATCTGTTAGTTATTTGTGCACATGAACTGATTGTTCCCATTTCAGATTTTTCCTTGCTGCATACATACCATTAAAAATGATAACAATTGACGCTTGTAGCTGGACTAACTCAATATGAGAAATGACTCACAAATTTTTTAAGACAGATGTAATATCTTGCAAGTTGTTGTCAAGATTGAGCAAAGTCTTGCCAGAATCTGGCAAGCTAAACGGCTGAACTAAGCATTCCCTTGCAACCTTTCTTGCAAGATTTTTACAAATTTTTTGAATAATTTCATTGCTCGGCATAGGCAATATTTGTTTCCTTTTTGAAGATTAATTGTACATGAAAAAGCTTTCTGAAGCATTGGCTGTCTGTAAAGCAAGTTTCACTTGCACTTTGCAGAAATTTTGCTCACTGATAGTGATTTTATCTGATCTGATCTTATTTGTAGTAACGATATTCGTCAAAAATTGATTAGCCTTGAAATAACTTAGTTTAAATTTATTACCAAATATGCAATTATTTACAAACAATTTGCAGACTCTGTGAAAAAATGCATTATTTGCAAACAGGTTGGATTTTTTATTTTTTATCATTGAAGTTGGTGGTTTTTATCACATACATCTGTTACATAATATACTTTACACCTGTTTAGATTGGATTAAGCAACCTTCGAGAAATGGTTAGAAAAATAAAAGACATTACTAAAACTAGCATAGCTCGGACGAAACGATCCAACCGTTGGAAAAAGATCACTTTAATTAGCAAAACGGTGAAAATTTGCTCCTGTGAAGAGATAATGTGCAAATATGATCAAACTTGTGCCAAAAATGGTTGCCAATTCTACATTAGTTGTGGACTAGGGAATATTATCTTCGTTGTCGGTTGATATTATAGGATTGAGGGTGATTGTTGATCAATTGTTGCGCTAAGATCATATCCTAACCCTCCCCTGGTCCGCAGTTTCCCCGTTCGTTTAACAATCATTTTAATCCAGATATGTTCTATATTCTTAACTAGATTGTTGACTATTACTATTACCAGTATAATTCAAGATTTATCAAAATTTTGGTGCTACAAAGTGGTGTTAAAAGTGTGTCGCAAAATTTTCTTCACCTATTGTGAGAACATCTTTCTAAGATTTTGGGTAAGTTATTACCAGGACTTTACAAGAAACTTTGGGTTTTCATGACCAAGGTAAGGCATTTCTTTTTCAGACCAGAGAGTCAAAAGTTGGGAAGATACCATGGGGAGATTATCAAGTTCTATTTCAAAGGAGACAATAACATTATTGACCAGAACGTTTTTGTTTACTAGCAAGAGATCATTACAGCCAGATTATTTCAACGCTTAAATCTTGGTCCGTACAACTGGCATTAATTTATTTTCCTTTTAAAAAATACTGAAAAAGTCACCGCGCAATATTTTTTAATCAAATCGAATCGACAGAATTATTTAATTTCAGTTGATTTTTTGCTACAGACGACCGTAACCACGAAATAATTGTATCATGGGAAAAAAGAATTACAAAATTTTCATCTTGTTCTTTTTTAAAACCTCAATTTTGAAGCTCAGCTGACAAGAGCTGTTGAAAATTATAACTTTAAAGGTCCGGAATTAAAGGGAAGACTTAAAAAAGTACTAACCAGAGTTATCCATAAACCTCTTTCCATATCTCGCAAGATTTGGGTCTCTTCCTCGTTTTGTAACCATCGATGAACTGTCTACAACAATGGCAATTAAAATTAACAACTGGACTGCTGCCATTTTTGCGATTTGTTTGAAAATAAATTAAAATTTAGCTCAGAATTATGCGCTGACAACCTCGAAAATTCGCAAATTTTTAATTTACGTGTGGTTCAAGTTTTCACCACAAGCAGCAAAATTCGGTCTCTCAATTCTGAACGCTTGTTTGTCTATCCGACGAACTGAAAAAAACGCTGAAAAATTTAAATTGAATTTAAAGTTGAGGAATTGATTAAACAGATTTAGAAAAATCGCCAGATCAGACAGTGGCAATTAAGGGATATTAATTTCTTGGAATTAATTCCATTTAAATCTTTTTATGACAATTTTTTGTGCCGTCGACTGACGCAATTTGTCTGCTTAACATTTTGTAATTAAAGTGGGATTAGGGAATATATTGTTGATGTGACGTCATCTCATTCACTCGCAACCAAACACCCTTCAAAAAAACATAAACCATAAAAATCATTGTCAAACGTGCCCATGTCGAGGAATTTTTCAAACATTTTTTAAATTTTTTTTTATTTTAAAAAACTCGAAAACTTACTTAATTATGTAAAAAAAAATTGGAGCTGACATATTGGAAAGTTGGCCACTTTTCATCACATTTGTTACATAATTGTCTTGAAATGTCTAACAACCGTATCCAGTCAACAAAATCAAACTAAAATTAAATTTTTTGTTAAAACGTCTTTAGCTCAAGGGTCCTTTAAACCGCATTTTTCGTCAGTCATTGAGCTACGTAGAGAGCACCCTGGAAAAATTTCCCAGCTCTCTCTAAATCTCAATAAACAATTAATTTTGAAAAACCGATGCTCGCAATAAAAAATCTTTTTTTATCGGAAAACATTCAGAAAACCTTTAGACATGTAAAAAACTCCTTAAGATATACTCTTCCTAGAAATATTTTTTTTGAGCTTTTCTGCAAAAAATAATTTAACTTCCTAGAAAAGCCATGTTGACTGGTCACAGTTAAGAAAATTATTCTAAAAGAGATATAATTTATATTAGCTATCGAAAAATTTATTATAGAATCGAAGAATCTTTTGTTTCATAATAACATCTTTGGAAACATCATAAAATGTTTTTACAAGTAAAGTTAGATATTATTCACTATTATTTTTCTCCTCTCGTTCCCACAATTTTTTGTGTACTGTATTGGATACTTCAAAATGCTTCCAATGCTGTTTTAGATAGCATAAAGAGTTTATATAAAATGAACTTTCCTCGAATAATCAGTTGTTATCATCTAAAGATTTCAGCTCAGTCTTTTAATGCATTCAGCCACTGCTTAAAATTGTGAGGCAAAACATTGCGTGCTCTGGTTTAGAACAAAAACTTGGAAAAGATTCTCAAACGATTACAGAATTGATTGTTAATTGTGAGAAATTCATTGATTGAGTAAAGTTCTTTGCAAAAATACAACTATTTAATGCATGTTCAAGGATCTGAGGATATTGATCGCCTGAGCTACAACGTTTTATGTGCAACTGACAAGGGCAAAAAATTTTTTTAAAGAGTAACTATAAAAATGATCAAGTTCGCTGGAAAAATAAATAAATGAAGGAATTTTACACTTCTGGGCCTTTCTTCAAATGTCCTTCAAGAAATTATATCTACCCGGGAATTTTAATAAACAAACACTTAAAGAATCAAAATTTGACATGCGCCAAGTTACATAACAATTTGATTCAATTGGTCATTTCCCATATTAAAAACTGATCAAATTTTTGACAATCTGCCTTAAAAAGATACCAGAAAAGTTGAACTGGAAGTACAGGCTGAGGCAAAAAAAAACTGCACGAGAGCAAAACTCGAATTGTAAACTGAACCAACAAGTTAGAGGCACTATACATTCAAACTTTAAATTGCTACAGATTTTTTATAGATTGTTTTAAATTCTTTTTTCTCTGAAGGACCAAAAAATTGTAGCGTGAACGTCGTCACTATAACCGTTCCGCTATAATTATAGCGTGAGCGTTAAAACTAGAACCATACAATTTTTGAGTTGCGACAAATTTTTATGAATTTAAACAGATTCGCAGTCTGGGTCTAAAAAATTGTAAAGTTGGCCACTATTGTTTGTTTTAAATGGTTTTTTTCTGAAGGAACGAAAAGTGATAGCATGAACGTTAACACTAAAACCGTTCTACTATAATTATAGCGTGAACGTCAAAACTGAAAACTATTCAATTTTTAAATTGCTAAAGATTTTTATGACAGGTTCACAATCTGAGTCTCAAAAATTGAAATTTAACCACTATTGACTGTTATAAATTGTTTTTTTTTTCCAAATGACCAAAAAATTATAGCGTGAACGTTAAAACTGAAACCCTTCAATTTTTAAATTTCTACAGATTTTTATGACTTGAACTGATTCACAATCTGAGTCTCAAAAATGGTAAAGTTGGCCACTATTAATTGTTTTCAATTGATTTTTTTCTGAAGGGCCAAAAAATTGTAGCATGAACGTTAAAACTAACACTGTTCCCATCTAAATACTCTTGCTGGGAAAATAATTTCTTTAATGTCATTTCAGAACATGCTCTCAGTGTTATTGTTAAGTTAATTTCAAAAAATTTTCCTTTGATCAAACCAGAAAACATTTGTCGATCTGGCTACGTATTCACTGATTGAATCAAATAGTTGACTAGGTTAAAAAAATACCCAAAAATTGCGTACAAAAATTGATTTTAAACAAAAAATAATTCCGAAGCTGCCAGATTGTTTCATTCCATCGTCTAATTTTACCGCCTAGTAGATACAAAGAAAACTTTTTATCAGCTAATTTTGCAGCTTTTAAGATTTTTCACAAATTCTTAATCAAAATGTACAACCCGAGTTGAAAAAATATGATGAACTGATGAGGTGGGCGTAATTTGAACCCAATTGTCCAGTAAACTTCTTCTTGGTCTTCATATATGAAGATTTAACACTAGACGCCTGTTGTCACATAAAAACAGTGCTGGTCTATAAAATTTTCATCTGGCATGATGCGAACAAAATCAATTTATTAAATAGAAATTTGGTTTAAAAGTTTATTTTACTAACCAGTGTTTTCCACATATCGCTTTCCGTATCGCACAACGTCCCGAGACGTCCTGCTGGCTACCAATGGTATATTAACTATGACAAGGCCGATCATTGCTATCAACTGGAAAACCAAGATTTTAGTCATTATTTCGAATTGATCAAATAAATTTTGATTTTCTAGCTATTCAGATTTTTCCTGGCTATTTAAATTGCTTACTGGGTTCAACTGTACTTCGTGCGGTTGTCTAGACAATTTAATAATTAATTTGCGCTTAAATTTAATCTCAAATATTTCCACCAATTGAGGAATTATTCACGTCGGAATTTTCAGCTACTACTAGAAATAAAACGAAATCAGATGTATTGAAATTAAAACAAAAATTGGCTTGAGAAATTGTTCACTCAAAATTTCGAATCATCAGATTAGACGTTGACAATTTATGGATGAAAGTTTGTTCAACTAATTCAATTTAAATCTTTTTATGACACCTTTTGTCTCGTCGGCTGGAATAAATCTCCGGTTTTCAGACGTTATAATAATAGCAGGCTTAGTCAGTATTGGTCATTTGACGTCAACATGTCTAAGATATCCATAAGTTCTTGGCCTAGTGCAATTTTTTTTTCAAGAAAAAAAGGCTGAAAGAAAGTTTCTCTACTGATACGGATAGTTAACAACCGATCTGGAGACCCTTCGCATCGGGGTTTGCTTCTGGGCATTCTGACAATAACCTTCCGACTGTAAATATATTTCGAGTTATTAGTCCTTAAGTCTCAGATGCCAGATGTTTTTTATTTGGAATTAAAAATGAATTAAATATGGAAAAAATAAAAAAACATCAAAAAACTTTATTTTGGCAAAATTTTTTCCTGAAATTTCTTTAAATGTGTTTTCAGAACTCATGTTGACATAACTATGCAGCTGCCTGAAACAATTTCAAGAGAAGACGATTTATCCATAGCTTCTAAAAATGACGAAACATTGAAGACTAGTTACCTGTAACGTTAAAACCTCAAAAAAATTTTTAAAAAAATACTTAAATTGTTTACCATAGAAGTTAAACAGGTGTTAGAATCGGAATGGTTGAATCCGACTGGACAATTATAAATCACGGTGTTCCACAAAAAAACTGTAGAAGGAAAATAAGTATTCATACTTTTTGCAAATGATTTCAAGGAGGAAATAGAGAAAAGTTCAAATAATTTACAATTTGCATATGACACAGCAATTCTATGTCATAAAAATGAACTGTATTTCAGAGCAAAAACTGAAAAAAATAGTGATAGAAAAAAAAATTGACTTATGAAACAAAACAAGTTAACTCAAAGTAAAGCACAAACAGAAGAAATGGTTTTCAAAATTATTAAGTTTTCGACTGTCAATTGCCTTGAATCTAAAAGTTAATCATTGAAACCAACAGTTGGATGCAGATTTTTAGGCGTTGTTCTTGATAGAGAGTTGACATACCAAAAACAGACAACTAAAGTTATCAGTATAATTGCATTACCCATCAGATCAATTTTGTTTGGTGCTCAATCAAATATCTTAAAAGGCTCGAAGAAATTTCATTAGATCACTTCTTTTGTCTCTTTTAGAAAGTAAAGCAAATTTTTCCAAAGTTTGCCACCCTACTCAACTGATACAATAAAGAAACAATTTAGGCGGGGCATAAACGTTTGCTTTTTTCGACTCCGTTTATAATTCTGCTCATAAACTACTTCTTGAAACCAAAGTTCTTCCTTTAGAACTTCGAATAACAAAAACTTCATTCAAAGGATTTTTTGAGTCTGTCCAACAAACATACAGAAAAAAAACCAGAATAACCGGAGACTGCACCTAATGTAAAAAAACGTAATTAAGATTTTTCATTTCTCGCTCACAACAAAGTATAAATCAAAATTGAAGCAAAATTTCGTGAATGGCATAAATTTTTTGGAGTTCGGAGAAAAAACATATCAAGGAAAAAAATTCAGAAAAGTTTAAAATAATAGGTGCAAAAACGACAAAGACCAGTTCCAATGGACAAAAAAAATGAAGGCTTTTAAAGGTTGTTTTTTTACACGAAAACCCGAAATTGAAACTTATTTTTCAATTAGTTTTTCAAAAGAAAGATGTAAGTGGGTTTGATTTATGAACTTGGAGCATACAACATTAACTTTGAGGTTATTCGAACATTGTGGATTTGACACAGTTGAACTCTTCAACAGCCTGGCAGCAAAAACTTTGAATAAATTTGAAAGAAGAAAAATTATTTTTTGACTTCATTTTTCCGAATATATGTTTTGAGATCATGCTTGCAACCACGTTGGAAATTTTGAACAGGAAAAATTCAAAAGGACAAATATCATAAGAGAGAAGACGTGAAGGAATTAAACCCCAAAGATTCACTTCTATTGCCAAAACAATTTCGAGAACAGAGAAATTTTTTCTTTACGCCGTAACTGGCCACTACTATAATCCTTAAATTTCAAAAAATAGATATTGCTTCATCTTGATTTATGTTTTGAATTATCCAACACATTCGGCAGTTGGCAATAAATTTACCCTATTAACAATTTTCATACTTTATTTACGTATCAACTAGTATCTGTACAAATAAACAATTTCTGAAAATTTTTTTCGCATACGATTCAAGTGTTCTTTTGTACCTCATACATTATCAATCTCAAAACAATTATTTAGTAGTTTTTGTCAATTAATTTTTTTTCTCAGTTTTATGCGAACGAGTATCGTGATAATGGATTTCTATAACAAATATCTATTCAAATTTTTTTGATTTACATATTTTAAATTGACGGCCAATGTATGTAAAACAATTTACACCCAGGAATTACTGCTGAGTTTAAATTGATTTAGCAGGAAGCAACTCCTAAACAACCTTAGAAGGAAGTTTTTTAGGAGTCGATTTTACGTTAGGAGTCAAAAATTTTAGGAGTCGATTTTACGTTAGGAGTTTTTAGGAGTCAAAAATCGATTTTACGCAACACTTTTTCAAAAGAGACGCAATTTTAATGTCACTGTTACAGTTTTCAAGTTGCTGCCTAAACACTGAGATCTTTCCTAAACTTGAATGTCAAGTTCCCACATAGCTTCCTGCTATCTAAAATTTTTCTCAGGTAAAAGTTGCTCAAGGTAATGTTGCAGCAAAAATCAAAGCGACTGAGAATTTTTCACTTCTTTCCTTTCTGATTGTCACATTAGGAATCAATCACGGAAAAGGGATTTTTTCTTAATATTAAATTGATTCTCGGACGTTGTTTTTGTTGGCCTCCGATTAATTTTTTTCTCGCAATTCCAAACGTTATCGGAAAAAAGGTTTCAGAACTCATCTTGACTCATATGAACAATGGAAAATTTGCCTACCTAATGAACGACTATATGATATATTGATATCCTTAAGAGAAACCCAATTTTTCCTATAACTGTTTTTTTTGGTATCTATCAGTGGCCAGTATCGAACCAATGTCACATCAGAGCATTAAAAGCACTAATGTCACAGAAAGCACAAAATACTCAATGTCACAAAGCATTCAAAAAATATCAAAAATTTAAACCTATTGCTAACATTCCCGCACGCTTAAATTAACCATAGTATATATGTGTGAGACAATTTTTAGAGCACTAAAGCTAGTTTACGAAGTTTTAAACGTAAAATAGCTCATTTGGTTCTACCTCGTGAAACATTGCCATGTCTCAGTGGGCCTTGAGACTTTATAAAAACGCTCACAACCATGAATGTGATTATATTGCTCGCTTAAGTATGATAAAACTGTAATACCACTTTTAATGCTACCTTATAATAAGGATCAAAAGAAAATAAATTGGGTATTATATGCTTGGCTATTTGGCACATTGGGCATCTGGGCATTGCGTAAACTGTCCTGTAACTAAAACTAACCAGAGTTTTCCACAGATCTCTTTCCATATCTCATACCATCTCTAGAGCTCCTGCTGGCTACACATTGTAAATTAATTATGACAAGAGCAATCATTATTAATAGTTGGAAAGCTAATGATTTTCTCATGTTTTTGAATCAAGTATTGTAATTTTTTCCTGGCTTTATGAGATAGAAAAAATGGTCAAAATTATTTTAAGGAGACGACGACAAATTAGTAATTAATATGCGTTTGAAATTAAACTCTAATAGTTTCAACAATTCAAAAATTTTGTACGTCACATATTCAGTTGGCGAAATTGTTCAGAAATTGAAATGATAATTCTTCGCTCAAAATTGCAAATTATCGGATTAGACTTCGACGATTTATGGGTAGCAAATTTGTTCGCATAATTTAATTTAAATCTGTTTATGACACCGTTTGTCTCGTCGGTTGAAAAAGTTCTTCAGCTTCAAGACGTTGTAATTAAAGCAGAATTAGTTACTAGTGGTCACATGACGTCAGCAGGTATAATCTAGTGGTAATCTTAAAAGGCTACCAAAGGTTCTTCAGCCCATGTCCAAAAATACAAAAAGTAAAGAAACTGGTAATTCTGCATTAAAATTAATTTTTGGATACTTTTGGTTTTCAGTTATCAATTTATCGATATAGTTTTTATCAATAATTTTTCCAGCTCGCCGTCACACCCTTCCCCCCACTCCAGTTGTTTAAACTCCCACCCCACCTTTTTCCCACCCCACCCTTTTCCCACCCCAACCCACTTATCAGAATTGACCAATTTTTTTTTCGTTATGTATAGATTCTAACCCAGTCTCAGCAGTGATACAAAGATCATATTTTATACCATATATGGCAAAACTATTACGATCCTTGTATTAAATCTATGAAATGGTTTATGAACATGAATGATCATTAAGAATCATACACATCCTTTAAAGATTACCTGAAATTTTGTTATGAGCGTGCACCCGGGTATGTGGGCTTCAGAAACGATTTTTTTTTTGAAAAACAAAACCACATAATTTCCTCTATGTTTACGAATGTAGGAAATCAAGTGGGAAAAATAAAACTTTGTAATTACAGGATATAAAAGCCCAGTTTCCAAAGTAAGTAAGTAAATAGCTCAGCATTTTTTTTGCTCGACTTATAAAATTGGGGTATTTGGGTTGCCTAGTCCGCCTAAAGGGAAATTAAAGTGATTTTTGCTAAAATAGAGCAAAATAAGTTTATTAAATTAAAATGCGATTTTATAAAAGTTAGGAACGCACCAGATAGCTATACTGTTTTTATTTACCCAATTTCTTTCTATTCGCTGTTACTTGAATTTTTTTTATGTTAATATCAATAGATTTAGTTCATCGGGCTCTCCTCTATGCGAACCTCGATTTAAAACAAGTAATAGGATAACCATTTTATGCTTAGAGTGAGCGTTAAATCAGCTAAAAACAACTTGTTTCAAAATTTTAGTAGGCTGTGCAGCGAAATTACTGTTGCCTGGAGCATGATCATGCGCGAGATCAAGCTCTTAAACTGGTGAATTTTCTGTATAGGATACGTGTGACTCTGCTTGAAGTCATCATGAGCTCCTGGAATTCATCAAGAAACGCATAAGTATCTCGAGGTATGGGTCAGAATTTTGACGTTGGTTCTGCAGAGTCGCATAACCTTCATTAAAACACGCATTTTGTAAGATTAAAGGTGCCAAAAGTTCGTAGAAATCAACTTCTAACAACGTATATAGAAATTTTGCCATTCCAACTTCTGGCAATGCAGTCTTTCACCATTTTTTAAAAAATATATATTTTGGTGTTTTACTTTATTTTCAGTATATCGTTTTCCTGAACTCAGAACCATATAGCGCGAAACACTTGACATTAAACTACTGTACATTTTCATTTTCCTGCTAACTTGTTTTTATGTATAATTATTGTTTTTTATGACTTCTCTAACTCATAAGTTTTAAACTGTGACGATTTTTGTAGTAAGATCAGCTGTAGTAAGATTTCTACTAAAAAGTGTATAATAGATGCTGATTATAACTTTGGTCAATAAAAACTTTTACTGAGACGACGATTCAAATCATCCATAATTCAGATGAGAGCACAACCATTTATTGGCACGTGTTATAGGACTGGGCCCAACGCCAAGTCAATTTCAATACTGGGCAAGTCTAATTTCAAGTGTAGTTTCAATACTAGACTTGCAAGTCTAAATCAGTTATGTCAACTTCTTTTAAGTATTCGCTTCAGCAGGAAAACGAAATTAACTTAAACCCTGATAACTCACCAAATTACCACTTTACAGCCACTTTCATTCTCCCGACTCATTGATGGAGATGAAACTAAAATTAAGTTCATAATATTTCAATGCCTTTCCCCTCCCATGAGATACAACATATAATAACGCGTTGCTTTATTAAGGTGCTTTTGATGAAACGAAGAAAGAAACTTACGGGCTCTGAGCAAAAACATTCAATCTGTGCCTATAATCACAACAATGAAAACAAACTGAGCAACAACAGACAAGCTTTGAGACCGAAAATATCTGTTGCCTGCTAAAACCACGACGCAACTCACTGTCTCCTTGAACGTGATTGAAAAGCTATCGAGGTCCTCTAAAGCAAAGGGAATATCAGTTATACCCATTGCGGAACACTTAGATTCATGTACTCCAAATGTTGGCTCCTCACCTGCATAAAGAGTGCATGTAAAGTTCAAAAGCGCGAAAGCGAAATAAACCATGTGAAACTCATCAAATGAAAATCAGTTCCATTAAATACGATCAATTTTCTATTCATTAGAATGAAAAATCAACAGTAACTGTCTGCGATTATTCCGATGATTCATGATTCATTGTTGACATTTCCAGTTCAGAGAAAAAAAACAATTAATTTTTGTTATCATTGGGTATAGTGTCAATTAGGGTCAATTTTCAGTGTCAAAATAATTCTACTGAATGATTGATCGAACGCAATGTAGTACCAGCCCATACTTTATCTTTGTTAATTGCTTCTTTTACTCTTCTTCTGATTACTAAAAATCTAGGCGCGGGCACGTGTAAATTTTTTTATACATCTACATAACACAACGGCCACGTTCACTGGAACTCTTTCTTGCAAACGTCCTTTTGTGAGCCTTAAATCCCCTGAAAAAAACTTCAAAAAAATCATGAATGAGTACAATTAAATTGAAGTAAAGCGGTTGCTTTAGTTTTGAATGGTGTACTGTTAAAAGTGCCAGCAGAACTAGCAATTTGTCTTTTTGTTGGCAGACAAGCCAAAAAAGCTCCACCGAGAACTGCACTTGAAAACTGAATAAAAATGAATATACTGGCCAAAAATATACTAACCTAAATTTGGTCTCTATGCAGTGGATAAAAATATGTAGATTAAAAAAAATTTCGAAAAAAAAATTTAATGAAACAGTTGTACATTTCTGCAGTAGACTCTCTCAACCTAGACATAGCTGAAAAATATCAGACGAATAAAACTCCCAATTTGGCTGACAATGATTCAAAAACAATTTTAGTTTTGAATGATGTTGACAAAAAGCTTCTCCCGTTATAGCTCACACGAATGAATATGGGAGAAAACTGAAACAAACATTTGTAGTCTACACAAAATTCTAACATATAATACTAAAAAAGTTCAAAAATAGCTAAAAATCTAGTTTATGCAATTGCACGACAAAAAGTGCTTTCATATACTACTTTTATTTGAGTGCATCATTGAAAATGTGTCAAAAAAATTCCACTGAGTGATCGATCGAACGCAACGTAGTACCAGCCCATACTTTATCTTTGTTAATTGCTTCTTTTATTCTTCTTCTGATTACTAAAAATCTAGGCGCGGGCACGGGTAAATTTTTTGATACATCTATATAACACAAAAGCCACGTTCACTGGAACTCTTTCTTGCAAACGTACTTTTGTGAGCCTTAAATCCCCTGAAAAAAACTTCAAAAAATCATGATTGAGTACAATTAAATTGAAATAAAGCGGTTGCTTTAGTTTTGTATGGTGTACTGTTAAAAGTGCCAGCATAACTAGCAATTTGACTTTTTGTAGACAGACAAGCCAATAAATCTCCACCGAGAACTGCACTTGAAAAGTGAATAAAAATGAATATGCTGGCCTGAAATATACTAACCTAAATTTGGTCTCTATGCAGTGGATAAAAATATGTAGATTAAAAAAAATTTTCTAAAAAATAAATTTAATGAAACAGTTGCACATTTCTTCAGTAGACTCTCTCAACCTAGACATAGCTGAAAAATATCAGACGAATAAAACTCCCAATTTGGCTGACAAAAATTCAAAAACAATTTTGGTTTTGAATGATGTTGACAAAAAGTTTCTCCCGTTATAGCTCACAAGAATGAATATGGGAGAAAACTGAAACAAACATTTGTAGTCTACGCAAAATTCTAACACATAGTACTAAAAAAAGTTCAAAAATAGCTAAAAATCTAGTATATGCAATTGCACAAAAAGTGCTTTCATATACTACTTTTATTTGAGTGTATCATAAAAAATGTCAGATAAAAAACTAACATCGATAGAGAGAACCAACAAAACAACGCTTAGTTTCGTATAAATTTTGTGCTAATTCTGACATAATGACCCCGAAAAACAAAGCTTGAGAAATTTTCTAATTCTAAGTTGCTGTCAACCCGTACCTAACTCCAAGTGCATTTCAGTAATGGGCCAGAATAAATGCAATTGCTCACCATTGCTGAATCATAGACTAATTCATATCACTTTTTTGTATCATATCTTCATTGCTTCATATCACCTCAGGGTTGCGGTCAGTTTGATTTCACAATGGTCAGACTTGGGAAAGATAAATTTCCGTACGGGGATTGAACAGAGGAGCTTCCGCTCCCTAGACGTTTTTCTCCTGACTGCGCCAACGTGACTGTTGAAATTCTGTCTTTTGAGCCAATAAAATACGCTTGAAAGAGGCAGTTTTGAAGCGAGCAAAATATATTGCATGGGAGATTTGCATTACAATTTCCCAGTACTGATTTACCTTTAGAGTTTGGCAAGGGAAGGTTTTACAAACAGGTATCAGACACGTACGTTATATTAATTATTTTCTGTATGCAATTTTCAAAATCAAACATTTTCCTGGAAAGAAATCATAGTCTACAACAACAGTAGTAGTAACAGAAATTCTGACTTCCTGAATATTGTCAGGTTAGATCAACAATTTTAAATAAAGATTCTGCACAAAAAGTACCAGTCAAATTATACAGTGGCCCGAAACATTTTGATTTTTTGCTTTCATTCTCATTTTTAGTTTGATGTGTGTCTCAATTTTTCAATTTTTGAACTGTTAAGCTATCAGTCTTCAGGCACTCCACCAAAACTGACTGACAAGTGTGTTTTCCAATTCTCTATCTTAATTGTTATTTTCCAATGTTAACACAGAGCTTCCAAGTTAAAACATTGAAAGATAACCGACTAAATGTCGGAAGAATTGCCCTCGAACGACCAGTGGGAGCTTAATCAATTGCAGCCTGCTTCACTCGGGGGGAGGAGGAGGAGGAGGAGGAGGATGAGGAGGAGGAGGAGGAGGAGGAGGAGGAGGAGGAGGAGGAGGAGGAGGAGGAGGAGGAGGAGGAGGAGGAGGAGGAGGAGGAGGAGGAGGAGGAGGAGGAGGAGGAGGAGGAGGAGGAGGAGGAGGAGGAGGAGGAGGAGGAGGAGGAGGAGGAGGAGGAGGAGGAGGAGGAGGAGGAGGAGGAGGAGGAGGAGGAGGAGGAGGAGGAGGAGGAGGAGGAGGAGGAGGAGGAGGAGGAGGAGGAGGAGGAGGAGGAGGAGGAGGAGGAGGAGGAGGAGGAGGAGGAGGAGGAGGAGGAGGAGGAGGAGGAGGAGGAGGAGGAGGAGGAGGAGGAGGAGGAGGAGGAGGAGGAGGAGGAGGAGGAGGAGGAGGAGGAGGAGGAGGAGGAGGAGGAGGAGGAGGAGGAGGAGGAGGAGGAGGAGGAGGAGGAGGAGGAGGAGGAGGAGGAGGAGGAGGAGGAGGAGGAGGAGGAGAGGAGGAGCCTAAATGGAACTAAGAATTTCAATAGTGGACTTTAAATAACCACATTAGAGGTTAACAAATACCACTATTAAGATTTAAAGTAAAAAATGACACCTGTTTCTGCGCACTTTTCATTTGACTTTTAGTATTAAATTACCGCCAATTGAGTTCAGCTGCTTGAAATTGCGATTGAAAGAAATTTTAGATGACGCGAAACGCAAAAACGAAAGGGCTTAAAAGTCACTCGAAAAGTCAAAACGGTCAAGCGAAAATTGTGCATAATAAGACACACACGTTTACAATAATTGCTTCTCTTACTAGAGCAATTAGAAACAACAACGGATCTGGGACAAATATCTCTCGATTGACCCTTGGACACAAGATCTATTAGCTGCCTCAACGGGGTAGTGGTTGGATGAGGAAGGCTGATCTAAGAGGCTTTAAAAGTTTTATTAGAATTTATTTTGCAACCATAGAGTATTATGCTTTTTAATGAACTTTCTCCAGTTTAATTAAACTGTTTTAAGTTCTGAAAAATAGCAATATAATACCTAAAACTCCTGACGTAAGGTGTGAAAGGGTCTTTAAGAAAGTGCTCAGAGTGTAAGTTGATACAAGACCTCAGAATTAAATCCAAGTGCAAATTTACTCAGGCATACGCAGCCAATCTAAAATCTAAGCCAAAAATAGAACAAAATGAACTTTTTAACTATGCTAATAATTGTAAAACAAAAAAAATCAAAAACTAACAAAACAATTCAGTTAACTTTCTTTTTATAAGCGAGGAACAAACGATGGAAAAAAAGAAGTTACATACATTGGAATTAATCAGTGTAATTTAATCAATGTCTTTCATCGGAAGCAAATTAATTTATCGTCAGTTAACTAAAAAGAAAAACAAAAGAAAAAGATATCATCTTCAAACAAAGGAGTTATCCAACAGCTTAAAAATTATAAATAGATTTATAACAAAATATAACAAAATAGTTAAACAAAAACTGCTTAAAACTCTTCTAAAACGGCAAAATGATAAAAACATGATTCATATGGGCAAAAATGCTTCCAGATTTACAATTAACCGTTCATATTTTTATGAAAAACCAATTTGATCTGTAAAATTCGAGTTGAAACGAAAAAAAACAACTTTTGAAAAAGCCGCAAGTTATTAAAAAAAATAGATCGCCTAGCAGAAAATTTTTTTCACCTTTTCACAATTTTTCTCAAAAGAAAGAAAGAACAAAGATAACTATTTTGGCATTTGCTCAGCAAATTGACGTAAACGATTTGTTTTTATGAGCGGCATTTAACTTTACATCCTGTGAAAAGAGAAATCACCGATTAAAAAAAATGTCACCACTACTCAAGCATACTAAAGAAAAACAAATTAAATACTACAAACTTCAATTGAGGGCACTGAATATATTTCAACTGCTGGAATTTTTCGATTGGTAACAGCTGCAGAAAATGTTGCCCATGGTTACAGGACATATTGTCTTGCAGGGTTATTTAAATTTTACTCACTGTTTAGGGCAAATGCTCGTTTTCCATATCGAAGAGCTCTATCAAGTTCTGCGGTATAACTTGTAACTACAAGGCAGAGAAAAGCCAAAGTCAAAAGAGTAAAAGCTAAGTTTGACATTTCGATATAATGTTGAAGAAGTAAATTTTTGTAAAACTCAGTAACTTTTCAAACCGCGTCAAAAGCCACAAAAGTGAACAAAATAGCGAAAAATAAATCTAGTCACGCGGTAATGAAGGCGAAAAACAGGAACTAATTACCTTTGGTGGTTCTCTCAATAAACAGAAGTAACACTTTTATTGACTAAATGCTCATAAATCGATAACGAAAGCTCCACTAATATTGTTGTTTATTTTTTGAAGATGCGGCTTGAGTGCGTAATTAAATCAAAACAAGGAAACTCAACTTGCCGGGGTTTTTGATAAGTTTTGTTATCAAAGAAAATGGGATGAAAACAGTCACCAAATGATAAATTTCCTTAATTGAAAATGGGAGTTAAATATAAAGAGTGTGCATTTATAATTTTAAGCAAATTGGGACTCATTTATTACTTGGTAATCTTTTAATTGTAGCTTTCAGACGACCGTAAAAACAGAAAATCATGACATTAGCTCATTGATTATGAACTAATTTAATTAACATTTTACGCCCAGAGGCGACTCATTAGTTGTGTCTCTTTTGACTACCTCCTCCGTTTTCAAAAATAATTAAACGCAGCAATTTCAACAAAGCAATTTGAGTAAAAAAATATTTATTATCTTGCAAATAGCTGCTTTTAGGACTGTCAATGTTTTCCTAGGCAACAGATTTACCCTAAGTCATGATTTGACGAGCTTTGTTATCATTTTACGATCAAGCATATCATCGACTTTTGATTTTTTTGAGGCCCACTTCTGCAATAGTTTTTAAAATTTTCTATTTCTAATGACACTTTTAGCTGAATACGATGTTGAAGAGCTGATGTGAAGTTTAAACTTGAAATATGGTCCTTGCAGTCTACAATTTGATTTATATACTTTATACCGCAATCTGTTGGTTCTAAGAAATATCTGAAAAAATAGAGTTTTTTCCCCGTAAAGAATTTTAATGATAGAACTCTTGACTAACTTGATTAATTTTTATCACAAATGTGTGTCCGAGTTTTAGTTAAATTTTAAACGAAGCTTTATCGGGAAAATGAAATGCTATCAAGTTGAAAGTTCAAAAAATTTTCGGGAGTAACATTTTTTATGCACAAGTAAGCAAGCGCTTTGTGATATTCAAAATCTGAGTTTTGTAGCACGGCAATTTTGCGATATTTTGGAAGCACGGCATGACAACCGATTACTTTTTTATTTTCCAAACTTTGTAAATAACAATCGTACCAAACCAAACCTTCAAGTTAAAGATTTTTTGTCATAAATTAGTTGATAATTACATCATAGACGATTATTTAAGAACGATTATTTTACTAGTTAAGAACAGGCCTTCATGGCCAAACAGTGCTCTTCCAGACAGATATCTATTATGTCTCGATGTAAATATACATAACTAAAACATTTTTTTCTTTCAATCTCTGGAAACAATTTATGATTATTATTATTTTATTGAACGCCCACGAAAAAGAAGCCATCTTGAATTCTGAAATCGGAATTGCATCAAACTTGATCGGTGTTTCAAAGTTTCTTTTGTAGTTAAGTCACTGTGATTTACTTTTTGATTTACGTCATCAATAACTAGGTTTTCGATTTCATTTCGTTACTCAGTTTTTTTTTCGAAAAAAATCCATCTCTGTTAATCAGCGTCTCTTCGTGTACCAATTTTGATAGCACTTTTTTGATAGTATCGTCGAACCCATTCATTACGGTGCTAACCGAGGACGGCCCTATAAAAAGAAGGTTTCATTTATCTTTAGGTAAACTTTGCAATATTCTCTTAAGTAAATTTTATTTTGACTTCTAACTTTCGGTAGGATTTCAAGTATATTTGTTAGTTAGCTTACAATTTAAAGCAAAAACGCCGCATCAATCGGTTTTTTCTTAAACTTTCAGATACTGATTTTTTAATAGGAACAGTGCTGTTACAGATAGCATGTTTGAAGAACGAAAAACGCGAACAAGTTGTATTAGCGCAGCTAGATAAAAAAGATAAAGTTTTGAATTAAAATGACCAAACAAGTTTGTGAAAAACTGACGCATTTAACAGTGAGGATTAAAACTTGAGACTCATGAAGTGAAGAAAAAGCAAAAAAATTTAAATTGGTAGCCAATTTTTGAAATGACTTTCAGTTTTCTGGGCTACTTACTCCTTTTATAGGTCCGCTGCTGCAGTTTTGTATGGAGAGATAATTAATTATAATTGACAATAAAAATCAACGGAAAATTATTGAACAAAAAATAAGATTGCGACAAAGAACTAATTAAATTAGTCTAGAACAGTAATCATGGCGTGGTATAACTTTGGTGGTCTATTCCAGCCGAACAAAATTAACTTCAAACGAATTAAAATTAGAAAATCTTTCGAATATACTCACTCTCCGGGGAACAGACTATCTATCTTTTCAACTATCCAAAATTGAGCAGCCTAATGTAGTGTGCAAATTCAATAGATTAATCCGAATGGGAGACAGATACATGTAAACAATTGCCGATAGACAGTTTCTGCTATGTCTAATATCTGTGTCTTGCAGCCCAAGTCTGTAAATACTCAAAAAAATCTGAGCAGAATTTTTCAGAGCAAAATGCCTGTTGATTGCAAAGCCGCAGACCATAATCTTTCATTATTAATCTTTTTTTAAAAATTGAAGTCATTTTCCATAAATTTTATAGTTAAATGACAATTAAAATTGAAGCTAGTTAATAATGTTGCAAACTGAAACTTTAATTTTGCAATTTAAAATTTCATTTTTTCTTTTTGAGATTCTTAAGAGTTGCAGAAAAAAGTTCCTCTGGGTCTTTTTTTATTTATCGCGATTTTTCAACGGATTAAAAAACCATCATTTGTCTTATCACCAGAAGGGCGACATCATTTATCTTCTTGGCCCTCAAATTCACATAAGCGACGTTTGGAATTGCGAGAATTAAATATGGTTCAGTACAGAAATCTAAAACTTGGTTTGAAAAATTTGGAACGCATAAACTTTAAATGACCTTCACGAACTGAAAATAGGTTCTCAATTAGCCTCTTTTCCTTTGACACCTCCTTATGTTTTATTGCCATTTATCTGCAGCTGACTATCTGTCTTTAACCAAACCAACGGTCTATTTTAACATACGTAAAGCCCATACCATTACAATATTGTCATTGAAACATTTTTTTGAGCTTGTTAGTTTGAAACATGTTTTTAAATGCATTTTTGCATGGTTGCATTTAAGAACTGATCTGAGATTTTAAAAAGTAATTGAATTACTCGTGGAATTCTAAACGTATCTACTAAATTGTATATGAAAGGCATCCGCTGTAAGTGACTAAAAAGTCGAAGCTTCAAAGACCCTTCCACCAAAAACCTCTCAGTGATACAAAGAAAAAATCTTGCAGAAACACGCTTCCCATATCAAGCTAAACACTCTGAAATCCAAACATCGATGTCATATAAGAAGTAACCCGTACCGATGTACAAGTCTAAATCAGTACTGGGCAAGTCTAAATCCAAGTCTTATTTCGTCTTCCAGTAGTGGGCAAGTCTTAAAACAAGTCTTACACTGGTAAAAGAGGCGACAAGCAATCAAGAGTTAAGAAAACCCTAAATTTCAGTAGGCTAAACTGTAACTAGCGTTGATTAGTTAAAAAATTCCCCTTTATTATCCTACACAATTTTGCCATGAAAGCAATGATTTTATGAATTTAATTTTAACGCATTCACCGCAATATTATGTAAGAGAATTGCGGGGAATTTTCTTACTTGCCAACGCTAGTTACCATTTATCCCACATAAATTTATTGAGAGTGCTTGGCCTGGAATTCACTTATTTCGTCAGCTCAGATTTAATTCAGTCATAGCAGACACTTCTCACTTGTCAAAAAAATCAAAAATCAAAAAAATTGAAATCTAATATTTTATTTTTAAAAAACCCATCCGACACCGAAGTACTCTTACCCTGTAGTGTTCTGTCAAAAATGTGTATCTTGGCAGATTTTGGCGAGACAGGGGGCTAGCTTGCAAGACTCTTGTAAAAAAAAGATTGAAATAAGAGACTTTTAGCCCCGAACCAATCCAATAAGACAACTATCAAGCTTGGATACACTAGTATTTCTGATCAACTTCAAGCATCACTGTCTTGAACTGAGCAAGGAATTGAGATTCTGCAATGAAAAATTATTTCAAGAGGAAAATTAGGCTCTCAATTGTACAAGTTTTGGGTTAAATGTCAAAATAAAGACATTGGGGTTTTGGCACCATCTAAGTGAAAAATAGGTTAGGCGTGCGATAGAGTCATTTTAATAGGCCAAAAAATGTGCTGCCTTTTTTGATAAGCGGGGGAAAAAATCAATAAGAAAAAAATTCGCTATTTAAAATAAAATGTATCTGCTGATAAGATTTTCTGTTGTATTATGAACGATCTTTCTTGAATACCAAATTCAATTAAAAATTCCAATTTGAATGTATCTTTTATTTAGTTGACCCAGAAGAATTTTAATCAGCCCACTGGCCTGATTGATCGATTTGGAACTAATTCTGTCGGAGAGATTGAGGGATTGAAGAATGACAAAACAATTGAAATTAATATCAAATGGGAAGAAATGGGTGCTCAAGGAAAAATGAATAAATTAAGAATGAATTTATAAAAGAAAAACAGTTCTAGGTAAAAAAAAATGTTTTCCTTATCAGTACTATGGTATCAAAGTTACTATGTCAAAATGTAGATTAAGTTTGACTGTGAATACTGTTGAATAAAGAATTATTTCACAGTGCTTTTGAAAGCCAATTCTCTTTGTCTTCTTTTCATAATTCTTCATATTAAGGGTGTGTCTGTCTGATAACGCAAAGTAGTTTTTGTACGAAGAAACTCTAAACTGCCTTTCACTATAATAAAGACTAAAAGTGGGTTAGTCTTTCCATTCAAAGAAAAAGCATAGCCACAAGAATTCCTGAAACTACCCAAAGACTCGTTTTCTGGAAACTAATCTTTTGTGATAACTGAAATCTAATAGATTAACTCAAAACAAAACAAAGCTCGGCTCAATTGAAAATATTTTTGGAATTCAGGTAATACACAATGAAACTTACCACCAATGTAAAATTGACGAACTGCACTCAAGTTTCACAAGAAAAAGAAATTTGTCTCGAAATTATATTCTACTCATGTTTTGTCTCTCGTTAATGCTTAGCACAAATGGGAACTTTATCATTGTTCAACAAACGTAAAAACTTATCACATTTTCTGTCAACTTTTGTTCTTATGAGACTTGGATGGAGTTTTTCAACATTATAGGGGTATCTGATAAGATAAGCTATCATTGAGTGTTATCTAAATTTCGTAAGTGGGCAAGACCACCAATGTTGGGAATCAATTGCAAAAAAATCTTCAAAATTTGACTGCAATATGCGTTAAAACTGCGTCACAAAATGAATTTTTACTTCGTAAGCCTGGAACTAGGGGACGCTAGTTTATTTTTGACGTGCAGCATACTATAGTCTAATTATAATTTCAAACCAAAAATTAAAGTAGTTCTTCAAAAGCTGAATGTGAACAGAAAGGTTCTTTCGCATTAAGAAAATTTTTCAAACGTCAAATTCTTTTTTTCTAGAAGATAGTGACATGAACAAAATGACAATTAGCACGTGCAGCGTCTCCTGTTAAAAACTCAACGAAAATGTTGATTAAGGAAAATACTTGTCTCAAGAAATCGAGTTGTAAAAATTGGTTTAAAAATAAGGTGTCAAGTCATTACATGCTGCTGGATGGATCTCTTCATGCAAGTTTTTGATAGCACTAGCACATGAACAGGCCAGGGTCTGGACCGAGGGAAACTCGGTGTTTTCGTATGCAAGAACAGTCTCAGTGAATATTTGTATTTTTGCATGTCAGTTTGAACGAGAACCAAAATCTGGGAACCTATCGGTGCTATTATTTAGAAAATTTAACATTGTATTTGAAGCTGTACTGAAAAATTAGAAATTTTAATTTCAAAAGAAATTTTTAATCTACCGTTGTTCAGAACTTTGTTCTTATTAGAACCCAAGTTCGCGGTCTGCGAGCTTACACGAATTTAGACTGTCTGTTCCTTGGACTAATAGTTTCCTGGAAAAATGCAAAGACCTGTTGCTAAAGAAGCAAGCAAAAATTTCGGAAATCTGGGGTTATTATTCTTCAAAATTCTGACATCTCATCATAACATCGGAGTACTGTCAAAACATGTTTAACTGTAATTGGCGTTAACTATGAAGATTATAAAAAAGCAGCGTGCAAAAGAAAGAAAGCAGACATGAGATTGTTAAAATTCAATGGTGAGAATTTATTTTTTTATAAAAAAATCATCAAGGAACTCATTTTATTTTCATCTTGAGAAAAAGTAATAGTTACTTTTAGATACTCAATTTTAAACTCTTTTGACGCTCATTTTTACCATTAAAAAAAGGAAAACTCAAGCACAATTCTTCAGACATGAACATAAAAGATCAAGGACACGACACAAACAAGCGCACACACACACACACACACACACACACACACACACACACACACACACACACACACACAAACAGACACACAAACACACACACACACACACACACACAAACACACACACACACACACACACACACACACGTTTATCAACTCAAAATCTAAATCAACCGATCAGGATAGCTTACAGGTGCAGGGATTTTTTCCAATAGGTCACTAATGGTAATATACGGTCAAAATCATTGTTTTAAATTTCAAAATATAAAGTAATTAGTAAATATGTGACCACTGACTTCTAAATTTAGCGATGATTGGAACTCACAATTTGTTGCTATGAAGTATGACGTAATTCATTTTTGAGATGTACTAGATCATAATAACAGAAAAAGTGAGTGGCGGGGTACAAAAATGCGCACAAGATGGAAACAAAATCACTATCTTGTCTGAGGATAGTAGCATGGTATCGAAAACAACATATCACAAAAATGAGGCAGGTTGATTTGGGTCATGGCTTGATGTAGGATTATATCGATAAGTATATAATCGCTACGCTACGCATATGATCTATTCATGAAATATCAAATTTTTGTTGATTATGTGAGTGTTAAGGAATTCATAAAGTGGGGACTTGGCAATGTGCTTTCGCACATAATGTTCCGACCCCGCTCATCTGCATTTTTCCTTTAATTGTCTTCCAAAAAAAGAGGAGATGGAAATTTTTGTAAATAAAAAAAGTGCATTTATCTTATAATTAATTGGTGTACGAAATTTAAAATTGCATTAAATTCAAACCATTAAATGAATTCATCAATGCCCTTGCAAGGTTCCAATGAGATATACCGCTCAGAAGACAACGAAACCAGAGAAACAATAATCGATCAACAAAACCAACATTAATTATTACCGAAACTCATTGTACATTTCTTTAACAACACTTAACAATGTTAAATTATAACTCCAAGAGAAACCATTGAGACATCTCATTATCTAGAACATGTCATACGACTAATAAAAGAATAACAAATACTGAAAATTTGATGAAAATTATTAAAAATCAGCGTCAAAGCCATTAAAATCTTAATTTATTGAGTAAAATAGGGAATCATATAAACAAATCTACTTGCATTCAACGCCAATGGTATCTGTAGAAAGATTGCTAATTCCAAATCACAAAAAATCTCAAATATGGGAAACATTTCCCGAATCAAAAAATTTTTCGAAAGCTCGTAGCATCAAAGCCAGAAAACCATTATTTTTAGCATGAAGGTCAAATTAAAAAACAAACTCGTCCTAAGTGATCTAACCTGACCTTGATGGACCTGAGCCAAAAACTTACCCGAATTTTAATAAAACTGCTGAAAATTTCAAAAAGACAAAGATATTTTCTATATTAAATAAATTCAATATCAAGATAACTATTAGCTATGGACTTGAAGCAATAAATAGGTCAATTTGGACCTCATGAGTCATGTCATTTTCCATAATATATCAAATGACTACGAATGGAACCACAAGAATAAGCAAAAATCAAATGTTCAATCAAGTTTAGCGAGAAAACGGTTTTGAAGCCGTTTACACCACAAGCTATTCACTAAAATCACTAGATATTTTCAATTTTGCGCTCTTTCAACAATAATATTATGATATGTGTTCTGTCGTCAACGTAAAAAATTTGACAACAAAGAAGGACAAATGTATAAAATTTATAAAATGGTCAATTGTAAAAAAAATATTGAAAAATCATAGTCTCAAAGCCTAAAAACCCTCTCTGAAAACGTGAAAGGAAGCTACGACTAATTTTCTTTTCACTAGAACGTTATGTGACTTCTCTGCTGGATCTGAGCTAAAAGTTGACAAAAATTAGATAAAAATTAGTGTAAAATAACAAAAACACATTATATTTCGTTCTGCAAACAAGAATTTTTGAAAGTCATCGAAACCACAACCTTATAATTAAGAAAACTAATTAGATTTAGTTTTAGGTCCATGGGACATCAATTGGATATTTTTTTGATGAGAATAATTCTTAAGACTACCAAATAATGGCAAATAAAAAAATATTTTGAAAAAAAAATTACGCGAAAACTGCTGAAGCCTTAAAACCTTTGAGCTTCTAACTGAATCTATATAAAATATCATCGCTGGGCCTCCTATGCACTCATTTGCACGTTAAAAAATTCTGTCAGTAACTGAGCATTAAAACGAAATCAATCCGGTGTAATAGCTTTACGGTAATTTAATTAAGAGAATCAAAAAAGCAAAAGATAATAAAGAGAAAAACAGCAAACTATACATTTCGAACCCACGACTAGACTAAGACTAGGCTTTCTGTTGCTTTCATATTTAGAAAACAGATAATTGTTCTACTTATTAGCAATATACATATTTTGACGAATAACAATATCAATTTATCAAAAATTCTGTCCCTCCGGCTAATATAAACAAAATGTGCTATAGAAAAGAATTTTTAATGGAGAAAAGGCTGAATATTGAAAATTTTAGCATAAAAATTAGTAAAGTTTTGGATCGAATTGTTCAGCAAATAAATTTCGTCTTTAAAATTAAAACCATTAAGACTTTTGTAGTAAAACTTTCAAAAAAATTGAGCAAAATTAACTCTGTGCAAAAATCAAGAAATTCAAAAATAATCTCTTATTTCTACTTAATACTCTACCATAAAAATTTCGATGGGCCGTTTAAGTATGTGGTTCTTGACCCACCGAATTGGGTCGGAACATTCAAAAGCAGGTGTGAACTAGTAATGTCTTAACTTTTGTAAATTGCCTCTGAAATTTTTATTGCTGAAGTTTTTCCCGGTCTCATTTTTCTAATCTCACTAAACTAAAGGGTGCATGTAAATGAAAGTAGCATCAGAAAAAAGCATCATAAAAAAGCGGACATAATAGTTAGAAATAGAAAGCGATGAAACGTTTAACTACTAATGTGATGAAATTATACGGAAACAATTTGATTTTTTAAGAAGCTAGGAAAAGTTAGTGAAAGAAAGAAGGAATCAAAATTTGGGCGAAATATTTTGAAGAAATTGATCTCAACATTTGATAAGCTCTAAATATTTTTAATTCAAAATGGAAAAATGTACATTTCACTATGAGCCTATATAGGTAAGCACACCCTATTAACTGTCAAAGTATGCTGTCATCTTTAGTCCAGACGATACTCTCCGAAAGTGATAGGACCAAAAATTGATAGGAGGAAATTGACAATGATTTTTTTCGACAGCGATTAGCACTGAGGGCCAAAAAAATCACTAAGACAAAAATTAGTAGCATTTTATGAGATGACTATATCATAGTAAATGACAACAGTAATTTTTATGATGCAATGGGCAATTATGTCTGGAGTATCAATGCCACTAAGGTCAAATGGGTTCAAGAAACCGACCCGTTTGAAAAATTGTTAAACAATTTGTCTATATGCAGGAAAAATTGCTTTAATTGGTTAATTTCTATCAAAAATGTGTTATAATTTGTGTACTTGTGTATTTTAACAGCACAGTACCAAGACAGCGCTCAGTTTTGTCAGAGTACATAGAAAAAGACATTTGATATATATAATAGTAATAATTACAAAAATAATATTTAAAATTATCATATCTTGCTGAGCAGAGGTTGATTATGATTTTTTTCTAATTCAAAAACAATTCAGAAATTTATTCTGAGTTTTCTCTGAATTAAAGGATTTTAGCAAATATTTGCTTTGAAATTGGCACTTATGTAGACACTTTCAGAAAAAAATTTAAGAATTGTTCTGAATTATTTTTGATTCTTGACTGCAGAGGCAATAATATTATAACTTTTCCCGTAACCAACCACGATTCTGTATCAGAACTGATTCAGAGCAATTTCAGAGAGTTTTAATTTTTCAGAACTGATTCAAAAAGTTTTCAGAACAGTTTTGTGTCAATTTTGAATTTCTCTAAACCAGAGGAAAATTCAAAATATTTTTTTAATTAGCTGTAAATCAGAAAGAAAAGTTCTTTTTGTTTATGTATCAGAAAACTGCACACGCATGGTTTTCACCAGGCTAAATCAGCTTTCCTATAAATTGCCAACGCTCCTATAAATTGCTCCTATAAAATGTCAATTCCAGCTCTGTCAGTCTCAAGTCATATCAAAACGTATTTTTATATGAATTTGTGTTTTTAAGACCTGGAAGCTAAAGTGATGATAAAATTTAGCTTGGCTCACAAACTTAGCTGTAAAGTTAACATAAATCAAAACAAAATCAGAGTTTAATTCAGAGTCTGAACAAGAGAAAAAACTCATAGTCTGATTCAGAGTCTAAATCAGAAAAAATCAGCGTGATTCAGGAGTCTGAATCACAGTCTGCATAATAATCTGAATTGCAAAACATCAGAGCAAAATGTACAAGCATCAGTACTGAATAGTTTCTGAAGAGTTTTCCCGATTCAGTTCTTACTTAATTTGATTTGAAAGATAGCTACGGGTTCACATTTAAGATGGTAGTAGATTTTAATTGTTCTTTTTTGCAGTTTTTCATGATTCGATATTTCGATATGCGTTCATTTTTTAAATTTTTGGCCGTTGTGAATCGCCATGTGCTAACCAAGTAGGTATGGTATGCTTGTAATTAAAGAAATTGAGAATCATTCAGAACAAACAAGGATTTACCCAAACAAATAGAACATACCACAACGCAAAAGATGTCTATGTTAAGGGAACAAAAGCAGATCAAAAATAGCTATGGGATCTTTTTATGATCCTTATCGTACCGTAATACGTCGTAACAAAACTTCTATGATCCCATAATGAGAACTTTCCGGATGGATAATGTGCCAAAAACAATCAAATAGCCAGTCAAAAATTTTCAAATTGAGCTTAAAACCAAAAATGTAGATATTCCAATATAACTTTCTGGTTTACTTTTCTTCATTATTTGGTCTAACGGCGGGACTGCTACTTATCGCGCACTCAAAATGAAAATAAAATAAGATAGATAAAGCACATTGTTTTTTCGAATCGCAGGATCTTCCTTGAATAAAAAATCTGAGAGTTTGTGAGATCGTACAATACTTTATAACGTTATGGAGAACTTGCACCTTGCGTTTTGAAATTGACTGAACCAATCAGGAAAAATTTTTAACTATTAAAAACACATCAAAATTAACTTTCATGTTTAACAATGAGGTTCAATAATGTGCGCTTTTACATGATGTTCCGACCCCGCTCATATTTATTTTGGGCTTGATTATCTTTCAAATGAGGAAGACATAGAAGAAATTGAAAATTCACTTTTTGCTCGAAAACAATTGAAGTATGAGTAAAAAAACGTTTTTAACTCAAGTGACTAAATAATTGAAAATTTTTTCATTATGGGTTCGATATGATTTGCCACTACGAAACTACAAGATAAGACAACAACCACAAAAAATTTTTAATAACAAATATTAAATACATCCAAAAGCTGAAAGTCTACTTTTACTTCAAGAAATTGTTAAAAAAACTAGCATTTGAACAAACTAAGTTTGAAAATCCAATGGGAATTTCTAAACCAGGTATTTTTAAAAGTCATAACATCAAAAATCTTTCAAAACTCAGTAAAAAATGAAATTAAATTTTAGCGAGCCAGTTAAAATTCATGAACATTTTGACTTTAACAGTGTCAAAGCTATAGAAACCATAAATTTTCCTTTGAAGTCATTATATATATATATATATTATATATATATATATAATATATATATATATATATATATATATATATATATATATATATAATTGCGTTTAGTTTCAACGTAAAAAAAACTCTCAATTCAATAACTGCAGTTTTATTTTCAATTTTTCTGTATTGCAGTTGTCCGGAAAAAGAAACCAAAAAATAGAAATGTTTTTTGAAAAAAAAAGAGGCGACCCAAAAGTTTCAAATCAATATCACTATCATTAACATATTTACAGCAAGATTACGAAAATAGTAGCAAAAATACTGAACATTCAACAAAAACGA
>NW_027453615.1:0-28850 GCF_964194025.1 Convolutriloba macropyga | reverse complement strand
CCCCCCCTCACCCGATCAGTCGCCCTCTACCTCTCTCCCAATGGATAGAGATAGAGATAGAGATAGAGATAGAGATAGAGATAGAGATAGAGATAGAGATAGAGATAGAGATAGAGATAGAGATAGAGATAGAGATAGAGATAGAGATAGAGATAGAGATAGAGATAGAGATAGAGATAGAGATAGAGATAGAGATAGAGATAGATAGATAGATAGATAGATAGATAGATAGATAGATAGATAGATAGATAAATAGATAGATAGATAGATAGATAGATAGATAGATAGATAGATAGATAGATAGATAGATAGATAGATAGATAGATAGATAGATAGATAGATAGATAGATAGATAGATAGATAGATAGATAGATAGATAGATAGATAGATAGATAGATAGATAGATAGATAGATAGATAGATAGATAGATAGATAGATAGATAGATAGATAGATAGATAGATAGATAGATAGATAGATAGATAGATGATAGATAGATAGATAGATAGATATAGATAGATAGATAGATAGATAGATAGATAGATAGATAGATAGATAGATAGATAGATAGATAGATAGATAGATAGATAGATAGATAGATAGATAGATAGAGAGATAGATAGATAGATAGATAGATAGATAGATACATAGATAGATAGATAGATAGATAGATATAGATAGATACATCGCAAGTATAATTTGAAAGAAGGTGAACGTAAAAGTCCAAAAACCTATGTTGGGGGGGGTCGATTTTTTGCTCCATCATAAAGAAAAAATGATTTAAAATTAAAAAATTTCTATATTTTCACTATTTTTTGCTTTCTTTGCACTTTCCAGTTTCATTTGCACGCAACTAATTTTTTGGAAACATTGCAAGTATAATTTGAAAGAAGGTGAACGTAAAAGTCCAAAAACCTAGGTTGGGGGGTCATTTTTTGCTCCTTCATAAAGAAAAAATGATTTAAAATTAAAAAATTTCAATATTTTCACTCTTTTTTGCTTTCTTTGCACTTTCCAGTTTCATTTGCACGCAACTAATTTTTTGGAAACATCGCAAGTCTAATTTGAAAGAAGGTGAACGTAAAAGTCCAAAAACCTAGGTTGGGGGGGGTCGATTTTTTGCTCCATCAGATAGAAAAAATGATTTAAAATTAAAAAATTTCAATATTTTCACTATTTTTTGCCTTCTTTGAACTTTCCAGTTTCATTTGCACGCAACTATTTTTTTTGAAACGTCGCAAGAATAATATGGAAGAAGGTGAAAGTAAGAGTTCAAAAACCTAGGTTGGGGGGGTCGATTTTTTGCTCCGTCATATAGAAAAAATGAATTAAAATTAAAAAATTTCAATATTTTCACTATTTTTTGCTTTCTTTGAACTTTCCTGTTTCATTTGCACGCAACTAATTTTTTGGAAACATCGCAAGTATAATTTGAAAGAAGGTGAACGTAAGAGTCCAAAAACCTAGGTTAGGGGGGTCGATTTTTTGCTCCATCACATAGAAAAAATCATTTGAATTTAAAAAATTTCAATATTTTCACTATTTTTTGCCTTCTTTGAACTTTCCAGTTTCATTTGCACGCAACTATTTTTTTTGAAACGTCGCAAGAATAATATGGAAGAAGGTGAAAGTAAGAGTTCAAAAACCTAGGTTGGGCGGGTCGATTTTTTGCTCCATCATAAAGAAAAAATGATTTAAAATTAAAAAATTTCAATATTCACTATTTTTTGCTTTCTTTGCACTTTCCAGTTTCATTTGCACGCAATTAATTTTTTGGAAACATCGCAAGTATAATTTGAAAGAAGGTGAACGTAAAAGTCCAAAAACCTAGGTTGGGGGGGTCGATTTTTTGCTCCATCAGATAGAAAAAATGATTTAAAATTAAAAAATTTCAATATTTTCACTATTTTTTGCCTTCTTTGAACTTTCCAGTTTCATTTGCACGCAACTATTTTTTTGAAACGTCGCAAGAATAATATGGAAGAAGGTGAAAGTAAGAGTTCAAAAACCTAGGTTGGGGGGGTCGATTTTTTGCTCTGTCATATAGAAAAATTGAATTAAAATTCAAAAATTTCAATATTTTCACTATTTTTTGCTTTCTTTGAACTTTCCTGTTTCATTTGCACGCAACTAATTTTTTGGAAACATCGCAAGTATAATTTGAAAGAAGGTGAACGTAAGAGTCCAAAAACCTAGGTTGGGGGGGTCGATTTTTTGCTCCATCACGTAGAAAAAATCATTTGAATTTAAAAAATTTCAATATTTTCACTATTTTTTGCCTTCTTTGAACTTTCCAGTTTCATTTGCACGCAACTATTTTTTTTGAAACGTCGCAAGAATAATATGGAAGAAGGTGAAAGTAAGAGTTCAAAAACCTAGGTTGGGGGGGTCCATTTTTTGCTCCATCACATAGAAAAAAATCATTTGAATTTAAAAAATTTCAATATTTTCACTATTTTTTACCTTCTTTGAACTTTCCAGTTTCATTTGCACGCAAATATTTTATTTGAAACGTCGCAAGAATAATATGGAAGAAGGTGAAAGTAAGAGTTCAAAAACCTAGGTTGGGGGGGTCGATTTCTTGCTCCATCATAAAGAAAAAATGATTTAAAATTAAAAAATTTCAATATTTTCACTATTTTTTGCTTTCTTTGAACTTTCCTGTTTCATTTGCACGCAACTAATTTTTTGGAAACATCGCAAGTATAATTTGAAAGAAGGTGAACGTAAGAGTCCAAAAACCTAGGTTGTGGGGGTCGATTTTTTGCTCCATCACATAGAAAAAATCATTTGAATTTAAAAAATTTCAATATTTTCACTATTTTTTGCCTTCTTTGAACTTTCCAGTTTCAATTGAACGCAACTATTTTTTTTGAAACGTCGCAAGAATAATATGGAAGAAGGTGAAAGTAAGAGTTCAAAAACCTAGGTTGGGGGGGTCGATTTTTTGCTCCATCATATAGAAAAAATCATTTAAATTTAAAATTTTTTATCAGAATGAGTACTTGATCATTGGCGACTCGAATCTTCGGGACGCCAAGGAGTATCTTGAGCAAGATCTGCTCTTGCAAGAATTCGGGTGAGAAAACTCTGTTGCTGCATATCTGAATATTGCTTGCTTAAACTGGCTCAAAAAATGTGTTTTTATAGTGTAAAATACGATGGAGAAGGAGGTCGAGGATGTCAACATTTAATGAGCCTTTTAACAGACGCAAGGCAATACAAAGGTGTATTTGTGATTGTCGGGGATAATGATGCAAAAACCAAATCTGTGCAATATATTTGTTTGAAATTCATGGAGTTTCGAGATGCAATTTGGCCCACGAAAGTCATTTTTGCAGGGAACATGCGAAGGAAAGACTTGCCCCCAGAAATGGTGTCTAAAAACAATATGTTCCTGAGGAACCAATTAGGAAGTCAACCTAAGGGTACTAGAATAGTCAGAAGGGAAGATTTCGATGATAACTGTAGATACCACTTCGATAAGTATGGAGAAGGGTATCGCCATATGGCAGCCCTAATCCTCTCAGTGATCCGAGAATTTGATAGTTCCTAAATAGTTTTGTACATTGTTATCAGATTTTGACTCTTATTGCTTCTATCAGCTTTAATTGATGTCATTTGTTCGGTCTGTGTCTTTCCTAGGAGCTGTCATGTATTCAAGTGTATTTTGTTTGTTTTCAGTATCGGCCGGCTCGCTTTCCTTTGTTTCAGGTCAATTTTACTTTGCTTGCAACCTTTCGTAACTCTGAGGGCCTCTTCTGATGAAGATGGAGATTTACGAGTCACCCTCTTCACTTATTCAGACTTCAGTGAAGCCTCTGCAGCAACTTTTCCCGGCTGCAACTGAAGACTCATTGGTGACAAGGTCACGTACGTGCACCGGGGAGAATACAGAGAATGGCGAGGAGAGTGAAAGTGACCTGTGAAAGTGACCTGTAAAAGTGACCTGTGAAAGTGACCTGTGAAAGTGAAAGTGAACTCAAACTTCAATTCATTCACTTCAGAGTGAAACTCTTCAATTCATTCATTCATTCAATTCATTTAATTCACTTTCAATTCAATTTAATTCATATTTTTCACTTTTTTCCACATTTTTATATTCTTAACTAGATATTTTCCGTTGATGCTTTTTACTAGAGTCAGAGTCATCATAGCGCATGTAAACGCAGTTTTGAGTAACAAACTGTAGTCATGAGTATAGAGTAGAGCGCGTTTTAATTGCCACTTGAGAGAACACTTAAGTAAATAATACGGGCGAGCAATTATAATTATGCTGCACAGATGCAAATCCATCGCCTTCGGTTCATGCCTAGATGAAAGTCAGCCGCTTTTTATTCATGTGCCGCTAAATTTCAGCCACCTTATAATAATGCCCCGATAAAATTCAGCCGCGCTTTATTGCTGCTCAGATAAAATTCATATAAACAAAATCATGCCCTAATGAGTCATCTTTTAAAACAGACTATAAATTCCCAAAACTGACATGAACAGAACAAGTGTCAGGCAAAAAATCAGAATGAAAAATTTAATGTTACAGCGCTGGATTAGTCGTAGACCAAGGTACGGGTGGTAGCTACCTCCAGAAAATATAAAAGGTGACAACACTTTTTGATCACCGAAGGAAGGTGATAATTTATTGATATATAATACTTGGCCAATGTCCGAAAAATCGAATACATAAACTCGACTTCTTCAGATATTATCATGACTCAAGTGATAAGATTAGAATTGTAAGGGTGTGTGCATACTAGTTATATTAGTTCAATTTGGTTTCGGAATTACCAATTTCTCACTTAATTATAGTTTCGTAATTAATGATACTTAATTACAGAAGCGTAATTACAGTTCGTAATTACGGTGTCATGTTTTTTCACCCCTATTCTTTTAACCCCCTATATTTCAACCCCGATTTTTTAACCCCTTCATCATTTAACCCCTAATTTATTTAACCCCTATATTGTTTCACCCCGATTTTAAGCTTCCTATAATTGAGGATAATTAAGCCTCAATTAATTCTATTTTAATTAATGGAGATTACAATCGGGGTGAAATGACTGAGGTGTGAACATACTTTTCACACCTCAATCATTTCAACCCGATTTTAATCTGTAAATTCATGGATCATAATTGTCAGGGACATAGAGCTAACGATACAATAGTCTAATGCAAAACTATAACAATTAGCGAATTAGTTATCTCAACTAATCCTTAATGGGGCAATTAAGAGCAATTGAAAAGTGGACGGAACTCAAGAACATTTCTTGTTTTATTGCATTTTGAATTCAGCATGGTAACTGCCGACTTTGAGTTTACTACTTCTTCAAAAAACAAAGAATATTGGTTGTAGATGGCCATGAAATTTATGTTAAATATTAAATAGGTTTACCACTGCTTGGAATTGCTCTATATATCAAAGTTACAAATGCCGCGTTTCCGCTTTAACACAAGATGACCAATTTATTCGCGTGAACGGTGAGCATAATCATAGTGCTTCGATTGGAAAGCCGGCCACACGAAAAGTTATAAAAGAGATTAAAGCCCTGAGTGAAACCTAACACCCGCAGCAGCCGTAGCTTCCGCAATTTTACCAGTAACTGACGTTCTTTCGACCCAGTATGCGTTGCCGTCAAAACCAAATTTAATACGAACCTTGCAGCGCTTGAGAACGGTTATACAAACAGTGTCAATTCATGAGCCACCGGACCGTCATTTTGATATAACTGACAAGCTTCCAGAGTTTTTGCGGTATGATAGCGGAAAAGATGACCACGAGCGTATTTTAGTTTTCGGTGATCCCTATATGACATCGGTTCTCGAAAGCTAAAAGTTTTGGCTTGGGGATGGAACGTTTAAACTATCGCCCAAAAACTTCTATCAAATATACACCCTTCATGTATGTGATCTCGGTATTGCCCCTGCTTGTTTATATGCCCTCCTTCCCAACAAAACAGAAAAAACGTACAGCCGATTACTTGATGCCTTAGACACCTTTGCCCCAAATTATAAGCCGGATAAGATTCTGTTGGATTTTGAAATTGCCCCTATTAATGCCTTTCAATAACATCATCCAGCTTCAAGGTTGTCGGGATGTTATAGCCATTTAACTCACAATTTTGTTAGAAAAATTGAAGAATTTGGACTAAAAAAGCTGGTGTCAGAAAATTTTATTGTGTATTTTTTTGTGTTTGTTTTTGTGTAAATTTAAATTCGAAATCCATCTTAATATTTTTGAGTAGGCGCCCTCCTTGCGTCCTCGCGGAGTTACGTCGAAGCCTCATATCGTGACTCATTAGGGAATCTGATCCCGAGCGTTAACCCTATGATGGGACCCCTAATTTGGAAACACAGTTTTCCAACATTTAGATATGAAGCTTGCAGAGCGTAGCTGCTAGCAAAAATGTCAATCTGGATTTCATTGGAAACTCTGTTAAATACACGGTTGAATTTTGTTTTGAATTGCTATATTATGCCTGCTCAGAAATTAGGTTTTAAAATTTAGCTTACATTCTTTTATTTGAAAATTACCGGTTCTTCCGTCTTCTAGACTAGGACAGTTTTTGAACTTTTTTGATTCAAATCAAAGTGCAACATAAAAGAGGTCAGACTTGTCAAGTGTTTTTTTTTTCGATCAGAGGCATTGTTCTTAAAAGCAGTCCCGTCATTATTCTTTGATTTGAAACAAACGCAAGCTGTTCAATGCCGCACTCTTGAAGGTCAGTAGTTTTTTGTTATTTAAGTCCTTTGAACTTTAGCTTTGCTAATTGTTCTTTTGGATTTCGAAATAGATATAAGATTTCGGTGTTAAACCGATTTCGGGGTGAATAAATTGCGGGGTTAAATGACTGAGGGGTGACCATATAAGGGATTAAATTATAGGGGGTTAAATAAATTGGGGTGAAAAGAAGTAGAACCGTAATTACAGCATCTAATAACCGAAATTAAAGAAAGCTTCACTGGCTATTAATATCAGAAGTATTGCTCTTGATACTAATTGTGGATTAAGATGACACTTGGTTCTGAAATTAACCACAGCACTGTTCACAGGCTGTAGGCAAGTTTTAGGCTTGTTAGAGGCTCAAAATAGTTTTGACTTCTTTTTGAGTTCTGATTTTTTGGACTTTAGCGATGTAATGATATAAAATTGGGAAAAATAAAATATAATGCATTTTGGGTCCCAGCAAATTGAAATTGGACCAACCTTGATAAACAACGTTAAAAAGCATGATAAATTATTACAATCTTTGTATGACACTTGCTATAAAACATCTAGATATGTACATTTTAGCACATAACCTTTAAACAAAATAGAGCACTAAAATGATTATAATCACCAATAATTTTTAAGAGTTATCAAATTTTATCAAGAAACGTCACAAATTTCAGCTCCTTTGAGCTAGTAAAACAAAATTTTTACATAGTACATACCTTAAACATGAACGCCACCCAATAGAAGATTCCCCTGCAAAAAATCTAATGATTAAATTATTAGCATCGCAAAAGGTATTGGGAAACAATTAAAAAGTACTAAAGATTGATCAAGATTTCTTCAAGAGTTATCCAAAATTCGTCTTTTTTCCTTGAGAAGATCGTACCAACGTAATGAGACATTTACGGATAAGTGTTGGTGTTTAAACTTCTTGGCGATTCGTTGTTTAGCAAGAGATGTCACAATCATGCATATCTTATCAAGGTGTAACAATATCCGATTAAATGAGATTCGTTTTGTCCGTCTGTAAGATCGACCAGCCGATTGACTGATCATTGATCTGCTTAATAGGTTGTTGAGTGTGGTCAATATCTTTGTAACGTTTATTTGGTCTATAGCGAAAGATGACTAATGTCACTTTGGTTTGACCAGTACGTGATCTGGTCTGCACAAATGAACAAAAACAAAGCCAGTGCTCCATAAATTCTAGTTGGTTTTTCAAACAAGTTGTTTTTTTAACCCAACCAGAACATTTCCGATAACGTTATTGCTATGTTATATTTTTTCCGTGTTTTGATTTATTATGTTTTGTTTTATTTGGAGATAGAATTTCAGCTTGGTTTTTTACCAAGCACTCTGTGCAAAATTGTATTCGTTTGGTCGTAACTCCGCCATAGCTGGTCCCAAGTGAGGTTAAGAGAAGGAGTAGGTAAACAAACTCAGAACACATTGGAAAAGTCTCAAAAAGTGGTTTTTTAAATTGGCTTGAGATAATTTCAAATTGGCTTGAAATTGTCTTGATCAGACTCAATTTAGTTCGAAAAACTATCTGATCGAAATGCTTTAAACGCTGGATTATCAACTATCTTGCGCTCAAACCGTTTATGATCAGTCCCAGTTGCACTCGAATAGTTTATGATCAGACCCAGCTGCGCCCAAAGTGGTTATGATAAGACTCAGGGCGCTCGAATCCGCTTCTGATCAGACTCAAGCGCGCTCGAATCCGCCCCTCAGATCAGATTCAAGTGCGCTCGTGCACACGAAACGGCCCTGTAAATTTGAGCGCAAAATGGTCAGGCGTGCGCTCGAAAAAGTTGGATCATGACAATTTCGAGAGCTCACCTCAATGTAGGACATCCTAGTTTAATAGAAATAGTTTGATTTGAATTCTCGCTGAGAAATTTCTTTTTTCAGTTCCCTCAAACAGTTCTCTTGGATTTAACTTCTATTCCACGGTGCCTCTGGTCAGAGGATGTGACCCATTGGATGCTATCAACTGCACTAAACTGGCAGTTGATCAGGATTCTACCACTAATGATTCGATTTCTCTGAGTTGGACTGTGGCTGAGAGAGGAGAAGGAGTTGAATTCGGAACTGACTACCAGATACTGACAGTTACCAATGAGGAGCATCCCACTCAATTGGGTGTTGTGACAGCCAATCAAAATCGCCGTTTTTTGGATAGTGATGTTCGCCATTTTGTGTCTAACGATGGACTCAGCGTGCCTGGAGTTCGCTATAAATTTGAACTGAAGTTAGTACGGTGGAAAACCACTCTAACCTTTTCTTTTATGAGCTCTCTAAAAGATGATGAAAAGTCGTCACCTTAGTCTGAGCTTTCAGACGCAAAAGCTACCACTGATCAGACCGATTTGAACATCTACCCGATTTGGCTTTCTTGTCTGACCGTTTTTGAGACCTCACAGTGTTATAATACTATTGCAGGCCCAAAAAGTATTTGATCTTGGGTATCATCAAACGATTAGCAAGGTTTAAATTTCTGATCAGACTTCTGTGGGGCCCATTATCAAAAAACACTATGTTCCAAACTTTTCTGTCATTTTTTTTCCTGGCCAGTTTGCAGACTCCGCCCTTGGTTTAGGAAAATAGTCTTTAAATGAGCCAACTCGACCCTAGCACAATCTTGTACTTACATTGTCTTCATCATATATCTTACATAAGATCTTTTTCTAAAAAACTACACTTAATGATAGAATAATAGCGTTCTTAGAGTTAATTGCATGAACTTTACTTATTCTTTTGATTAAGATTGCAAACTCGCAAAAATCTTATCGACAATTCCAAGCTATCCATTTCACATAAAGTTCAACCGGGTCTTTCTGTTCAGATCATTTTGAGCGATTGATATTTTCACCGCAGAGGTTTGAGAATGATATCATTAGAAGGTCAGGCCAGCGTAAATTATATTACACAGATTGCTTTTAGAATTTCTTTTTAATTAAGTTAGGAAAAAAAGAGTTTGAAAGTTCTGGGAACATTTAACCGATTTGTGTCATTTTAGTTGACCATTTCCGTAGTTTAGCTTAATTTCCGTAAGTTTCCGTCATTTCTTGCAAAAAAAAAGTTGAAACTGTAAACAATAGTGTCAATCGTTTTATCTTTGAAGACAGATACGTGTTTTGAGCTGTTTGATCCTACTTTTTGACTAAAATTTCTTAATTATATTTGTTCAAATATATTTGTTAAATCTTAATATCAGCTTCAAAAATGGCAAACAAATTTGGTTTTTCGTAGCCTTCTCTGCTTATATTTGCCGGAAGTAAAAACTTAAAAACTGGTGACCCAATCTTTTCACAACTCAGAAAGCGCTAACTTTATTTCTGCTTACTATGAGACCACTGCAAATTCAAATTTAGCTGGTCGTTTGATAAACTAACCCGATGATTATTAACCGATAAAACAACAAAAGCGTCGTTTTTTGGCCATTTTTGCAACTTTTTTTCCGCTATCATTCGGAATAATATTGTTTGTGATTTTACTGACGTCTTTTTACTATTTTGGTTTAATTGAGGAATTTCTAAGTGCAAAGATAACTTAATTTGTATTGAAGCTGTTTCTTGTTGAAAATACTTTCGCTATTTATGTTTCTTATGTCAGAAACAGACCAGAGAGATTTCAAACGAGAACTCAATTTTTCATAGTTCTTTTTTACTGTGCATTTTAGACCCATTGAGAGAAAACAAAACCTTCTCTGGAAAATTCATGGTTTTCGTGGTTTCAACACTGTGTTTACGTAAAATTGTTTGTGAAATTTTGCATTCTTCATGTATTCAGTTTTTATGAACTTAGTTACAGTATTATCAGATTCAATAGCAGTGGATAAAACGCGGGTTACAGCCACCAGCCCAGTTTGTCTCATTCCCCTCATCCTATCCGCATTCGGGGAAATGAGCCAAATTGTACTGGTAACTGTAACCCCCGTTTTAACCACTACTCTATATAACCTCAAAATCTATCATTATCTGTCTCACTTAGTGCAATCCACTAGTACAGAGTTAAGCTGGCAATTTTCCATTATCAGACGGATAGCTCGGGTTCTATCCCCTCAGACTCCGGGGGACGTATTCCAGATACTAGTGCAGCTAGAGAGACCGTGTAAAAAGCACGTAAACAAACTTGTGAAAAAACTTGAAAAAGTTTGAAAAAAAACATTAAATATTAAACAATTTCATATGTTCTCTAATCAATATTTAATCAATCTCAAACTAAAACTTTCTGTCTCACTTGGAGTAGTGGTTAAATCATCGAGTCTAGTTTAGTTGTTTTAGCAAACGGAAAGTTTGGGTTTCCTTCCTCACTGAATCCAGTGATCATCCCTCGATTTGATGAATCAATATAAAACTAAGTGAGATAAAAAAAACCAAATTCACAGTTCTTAAAAAGGATGATGCCTGCTGTGAGACTGTATATGGGACACACTGTGATGGGTATACAGTCAAAAACACTGAGATCAGTGGAAACACATTGATTAGTGTTTTTTTTTCAGTGTAACAAGCACGTAAAACCAACTTGCAAAAATTGATGAAGCCACTTCGTGGATAACTTGAACAAAAAGAGCAGCTTAACTCTATTCTTCTATGTTAAATTTTTCGACATATTTCTTGAATCTATCTCTGGTATTTTTATATCTATATCTATGCAGATAAATAGTTATTCTACACTTCAAATTTTTAAATCTAAATTCGCTGATATGTTGACATACATTATATGTAATACAAGTTATGTATAGATTAGGATCATTATAATGAATATTCATATGATTAATATAATGCCTATTCTTAAAGTAACCTTTACAGATATAACACTCAAATAAACTAAATAAACATTTATCACAACATCTTCTCCAAGATTTATCTTTACAATTAAAACATTTTACTGAAAAAGACATTTTTAATTTGAATAATTTCAAGAATGAATTTTTTCCTTTGAAAATAGAGATGACTAAAGTAGAAAGCGTAAACTTTCGTTCTATTTGTGATTTGGCCTTTGAAATTATGAAACAGATTATCAAAAACAATTTAATGATGAACAACTAAACAGGGCGAGAAAGGAAATGGAAGATGAAACTATGGAGAGAGTGTATGACTAAGAAAAAGAATATTACTTCCTCAGACATAAAACTAAAACTAAAGATAACACCAAAGATATTATTAAAACTAAACCCATCACTAAACCTTAAACTAAAACTGAAGATAGCATCTACTCTGGAATTAGGTATGAATGTAAAGAATGTCATGCAGAATTTAGAAATAAAAAAGCCCTAACTTCTCACTCATATAGTCACAATTGTAAGTATCTAGAAAACACAGAATACTTTGATATAAACTCTAGCCAGAACATGAAAGAATTTTATATTACTGATAAAGCCGGAAATTACATTGAAGATATAGATGAAGCTATTAATAGCTGTTTAGAAGAAATTAAAAACTGTTATCATTATAGAAAAGTTAAGAGTTTTAAATGTAAGATCACAGCCGAGTGTGAGCACAAGAAGATAACCATAGAACCGACTATATTAATAATAACGCAATATATGAAAATGGAGACTTCACACAATATTTAAACTTTGAAAAGGAAATATACGAGGGTTATGGCTATCACTTTGAATTTCTTGGGTTAAAAAGTATTCAAATAAATATTGAACCAACTAAAGCATCTATTGGTAGTTATATAGATTTACCCCCGATCTCAAAAATTCTAAACCAATATTAAACTTACGCAATTCCAAATACAACTGCTTACAACTAACTATTACTGCGTGGCTATATCCAGCTATGGACCATCATGCAACACATGAGATTAAATATGAAAATAATCTAAATGAAGCAAGACAACAACATGAAGATGATTTTGCTTATATAATAAGAATACAGAAATTGCACAATATTTATATTCGGATATACACACCTCGCGGTGAGGGCAAAGTAGAATTGTTTAAACCAGTGAATGATTTTGATAAAGATAGAAAACTTAAAAACATAGAAAACTTGATAGAAAGATCGAATGAGAGTCAGCATAAATTCTATTATTGTGATAGATGTACATATTGGTTTAATTCCCAAATTAAATATGACAAACACGAAAGTAACCACTCTTTCAAACCAGAGATTGTTTATCCCAAGAAAAAACATATTTCTTTTATAAAGGAAATATAAAAAGAATATAAAAAGTTTTATAACCGCCGATATAGAATGTTGCGTCATTGCTGTCACAACTGACAATTGTAAATATGTAAAAGCTGAACACATAATAATAAGTCTGGATTACATCTGGCAAAGTAATTTGAAAAACTACTCCGGTTTGGACTGTATCAAAAGATTTGCTAGTTATCTATTAGAAATAGGAACAAGGAATAATTTGAAAAAAGCGTAATGAAAAGATGGTACTTAATAACGAAGATAAACTATATCACTAAACCAATAACACTTGTCATATATGTGGCAAAACATGTATTAATAAAGTAACAGATCACTGTCAAGAAAATGGTAAATATAGAGGACCAGCATGTAAAATGTGTAATCAAGATACAAACAACAAATCTTCATTCCTATAATATTCCATAATTTTAGTGGTTATGATTTCAGGCTACTATATAGTGAAATCTTAAACCAGAATAATGATAAAAAGAAAAGTAGATAACATACCACTACCTGCCGGCCAGTCTAAGATGCTTAGCATTGGTTGTCTTGAATTTTTAGACAGTTTTAACTTCTTAGCTATGCCTCTAGATCGAATGGCGAAGAAATATGGGTGTAAAACTAAAACCCTATATCCATATGAACACTTTGGTTTAGATTTTTGGGGAAGGGCCTCCGGCCTTGGTTCCCCAACCACCACAAAGTCGTACCGAGGAGTTATAGGTAATCTAAACATAGAAGACTTCAAAACCTCACTATCTAATAAATTACCAATAAAGAAGAAGTCGATATTTTTAATACAGACAACAGTCATAAAACTGGTAAGGATCTAACTATAGAAAAATTACCGAATGATTTGGAAATATTAGACAACTGCATGAATGAATATGTTGAATTGGGTATTGAAGACTTCAGTCTCAACCCTCTACACTATTTAAGTCTCCTGGATTATAGTTTTCATTGTTGGTTAAATTCAAGTGGTGTTACATTAGAAACATTACAAGATAAACAAATGCCAGATTTTTTCGATGAAGCAAAGAGAGGTGGTATATGTGGTATACGGGGTGATAGATATATTAATCGTAGTAATAGGTCAATCAGGGAACCTGCTTCGCAGATCTTGTATATAGATGCAAACAACCTATACAGCTATGCAATGATGCAAAAGCTACCTCATAAGGGCTTTGAGTTCTCTGACACATCTCTATATACTATATTAAAAACTCCAGATGATAGTGATCATGGTTACTATATAATTTGTGATGTTAGTTATACTAATATTTTTAAAGATAAAACAGAGCAACTAGCTTTAATGCCTAATAAAAGAAAGATAAATGATAAAGAGTTAGGCTATAGAGAAAGAGAGACAGCTGGGGCAAGAAAAGAGAAAATAATCTTAGATCAAAACAACAAATCAATATATGGTTTGTTATAGGATGTTAAAGTTTTATGTTAAGATGGGTGCAAAAGTTACTAAAATTCATAGAGTAATTAAATTCAAACAAGATTACATATGTAGAGACTATATACAAAACAATACTAATAAAAGAGCAACAGCTAAAACTGAAGAGGAAAAGGATGTAAGGAAATTAATGAACAACTCACTATACGGAAGACGGTGCATGAATCCTATACACTTCCTTCAAAGTAAGTTCTCACACAATGAAGAAAAGATAATGAAAAGTATAAGTAAACCAACATTTGAGAACATAACTAGATATAAGGATTATAGCCAAAGTGAACATATAAAGAAATGATAGAATATGATTCTCCAGTATATGTAGGTGTTACTATAATAGAATAAAGTAATTTACCAATGAATGATGTATTCTATAATTTTCTTCAACCATCTCTCTAAGATTTACAGCTCCATTATATGGATACTGATAGTTTCGTATTAAGCTTTAGTGAGGGTAAGGTCCCCGATGAACACATGGATCTTTGCAATCTAGAAGCGCCAATCAAAACTAATATTAAAGTCCCTGGCAAATTCAAATATGAATTGCGAAGTAGAGTAATAGAAGAGTTTATAGCTCTGTCACCAAAGACATACAGCTTCAAAGATTACCCATATAAAACTAAAGAGAAAGGAATAAAGAATTGCAACGATGCTAAACATGAAGAGTATTTAAATGCATTAATGTAAAACACACAGAGAACTATAGATGAATGTAGAATACAGAAAATTGGTGATAACATGACAACAACAAAAACAATTAAAAAAACATTTGATAATAAAAGATTTCATGTATATAATATTAAAAGCTATCCTCATGATGAGAATCTATATCTATTCAAAAGAGATCTAGTAAAAAAAATCTACCGAGCGCCATTAGATTGAGATAAAAACCAAATGATTAATAATACTCTAAAACTAACCATTAATGATGATAGAAAGTTAATTGAAGCTGCTTTTAGATTATATAATGATCTGTGAATATAAATATGAATATGAATACAAATATAAATATGAATATGAAAATGAAAATGAATACAAAAATAATTAGTAGTTAGTAGTTAGGATATCAAATATCATTATCTCTCCCATAGTACATCTTATTTTTATATTAAAAAAAAATTTTTTTCTTAATATATAAAAAATGACTACGCTAGATCAACCTATAGAATTAAACAATCTAGAAAAAGAAAACAGAAAGAAAAAATTAGTAGATAAATTAAGGCAACAAGAATACTATGGTGAAATAGAAGAGTTTTTTGATCTCTAACTGAAACTTTAATTACCCATAATGAACAGAATCTAGACTTGGGTGAACAAACATTAAGAGTAATTGATTGGAAAAATCAAGAGTTAGATAAACAAACTTGAGCTATCGAGGAAGCTGGTTCCTAGATCGGCGAAACTGCTTCGCAGATCCAGAAAGCCCGTTCCCAGATCGGTGAAAGTGCTTCCAAGATGATGAAACGTTAAAGGAAACCACAAAGGAAACTCAAGATATAGCACCAGTTTTTGTTGATACACACACAGCCAATATTCTTCAGTCAAGGGGGTCTCAAACTAATCCTCAATTAAAATTCAGTCTCGTAGATTTACCTACTAGAAGATATAAACTTAACGGTATTAATATAACTCTAGAGCAGGGTGCATTTTTAGTTAAGGATAATATATATGACTTTTCAGATGGATTTGTTAATTTTCTTACTAAACCAAATGTATCATATGATGTTGATAATATCGATGAAGATGAAAACAAACTTAAAAGGTTTTTACTAGATATTGGATATGATTTAGGAAAAGGTGATAAGAGAAGCAGTAGATATAGGACAATAAAACCTATTTTAGAGGTTAAAGAGAAAAACTATGGCAGGGGTCTAGCTAAAGATAAACTAGACAATCATAGCTGTAACTTCGCAGATAGTCCAATAGAAAGATTAGACTTATTTATACTAGAAACAAAAGCTGGGCATGATACATTTTGGGATGAAATGTTAAATATATCTAAACTACTATTATCTATGAATATTATTAATCAAGAACAACCAGAAAATCTCGTTTTTAATTTTGGTAAATAAATAAGGGTGGAAAAAGAACAAATACTAGCCAAAGAAGGTATTCAGTCCTCAAATAACAAAATTAAGAAGAGAAAGAAAAATACCACCATATAAAGATGAAACATGGTCAGCTGATTGAATTGATAGGTCATCTCTAAGTAATTACAATAATAATTATACGTTTATATTAACAGTTATAGATTTATTCACAAAATATGCATGCGCTATCCCATTGAAGAATAAATCTGGTTTATCTATAACTAATGGTTTTAAAGCAATCTCCTCAAAAGGACGAAAACCAGAAAATTATTGGATAGACAGGGTAGTGAGTTTTACAATAAAACATTTAAATCTTTACTTAAAGAAGATGAGACCGAATTATCTTATACTTTTATTGAATTAAAGGCCGTATTCATAGAGAATTTTAATATAACACTATTACACATAATTAATAAACCAATGTTCATCAATGGTGATGGTAAGTTGGTAAATATATTAAATGATGCTGTTGTAACATATAATAATAACGTTCATTCAACAATTAATATGACAACTGTTGATGCTTCTAATAGTCCTTATAAAGTTAGATATTAAATCTACTTCTACTAAGATTAAACCAAAACTTAAAGTCAGCAATTATGTCAGGAAGGCTGACAAACGCAACATTATCTCTAAAGGATACAATTCTAACTGGAATAGAGAATTGTTTAAAGTTAATGAAGTTTTAAAAACACAGCCGCCATCATATAAGAGTGAAGATATGAGTGGAGAGATAATAGGAGGTAAATACTTTGAACAGGAACTATTAAAATACGAGTTTGACTTTGACTCTAATAATAGGGTTTTGAAATCATTAAATATAGAACTCCGGTCAGCTACAAATTAGATAAATCTTCCTGTAAACAAATAGAAAGATGACAAGAAACAGATTCAACCAGCCTAAACAACAATCCGGGAACCAGCTTCTCGGGTCAGCAAAAACCAATAATCTAACAACAAATAAGGCCTGTCAATTATTCTTAGAAGATAACAATAATATTGGCATGAAAGATACCTATAAAATTACAAGTGTACACCAACCCATAGATGAAAAAGATGTTGTTAATAAAGAGTATTGTGACAATAACTTATTATCCTCTTCTAATAAACTAGACAATTTAAGTAAAAATAGAACTGAACAATGAAAGGGTGACTTTGGTAAAGTTACAACTAAAAGCTTAATACTATGCAGAATACATGATAATGAAAAAGTAATTGAGTTTATTAAATCGGCAAATCAAGTTACGAATACTGTTAACTTTTGTAATAAAGTTGCTAGTGATACCATCTCTAATTATAATCAGTTAAAACTAGAGATTGATTATTATAAGTTTAATCAGAATGTTACTAACATTCACCTAGATGATATTTTCACTACTTGTCTAAAAGAGTTTAGAGAAAATAATAAAAAGACTAATTCTTCTGTTGATGAAGCCCTAATGAAGAATAAAAAGACAATAGTAAAATATATAATAGCTGTATTATTAGAAAGTGAGCTAGTAGACAACAAAGAACAAGCTAGGCTAGAGATGCATTATAATTTTAATCATGAAGATATAATGAAAGAGATTGAGAGTTATTATAGTTAGTTAAAAGGGAAGAAACTAAAGCCAGTGCACCCTTACTTTATCCTAATCTTAGCTCCTTCTCAGAAAAATACATCAATGATAAAATCTTAGCTAATAATTGATTTAATAATAATTTTAACATTACAAAAGATATCAGAAATTATCAGGAAACTGAAACTAATAACTGTAATCAGAAGTTAAGCAGATATAAAAATTATATTAACGTAGCAAAGATAACAGAAATACTATTATCTTCAATAGAAACAACTGCTACTTCAACATCAGTTGCAATAACGGGTATAGGCTTGCCTTATTCTATACCTAAAGCTTTTGCTACAGCAACTGTTTGTGGTTCTTTATCAAAAACAATTAAAACTAAAATAAGAAATAAAATTATAAAGTATTCACAAATGTATATTTTAAATAAGCAGTTTAGTGTCAAGTTTAATAAACTATATACTAAATCAATGAATAATAATAAAATAGATAATGATGAGTATAATGAATTAGTTTAGGTATATGAAGAATATAAGAAGGATAAAAAAGTAAATTGAGCATTTTTTGTAAACTAAAGTTATTAGTGTTTAGTTATAATAGTATGTTTAGTAAAATTAATATTAGTATTAATATTTACCATTAGATATATGTAGTCATAGTTGTACCCATAGCTATAATCATAGTTATAGTTATATTTAAACTCTACTAAAGTTATATTTAAAGTCTAATATTTACACTCTAATATAATTAATTATCTTTTCCTTGTACCTAAATATAACCCTCTACCTTTCTGTACTACTTTTATACCTCCACCAGTAGTTGCAAATTTCTTTAAATCAGGTGTGACTGATACAGCAGCTCTTGGGTTTCTTTTTGCAGCTGCACTTTTATTTTATTTGCTATTTCTAATGCTAGCAACTTTCTTTCCAAAGTTAGCAGTAGCTTTACCAACACTTTTTAAGAAATCCTTTAATCCCTCAGCTTCTATTGTTGCATCACTGACGGTCATTGAATTATTTCTTCTACACATAGCACAGGATCCCTTTAACATCTTGGTTTTCTCAGCTGTGAAAATCACTCGAATACTATTAGTACCACTATAATGTGTACCACCAGCACAATATGAATTAGTTTCAAACTTATTAAAGTTACTCATATTTCTATATATAAAAAATAATGGAAGTTAAAAAGTATAATCCAATTGTTGTTAAGCCTAAAGCCAAAGGGGCTTCGCTCGTGGTTCCCCAACCACATTCTAAGCCTAAACCCAAACTCAAGACTAAGCTTGAAGCAAAAAGTCTATGGCATAGCATGGACAGAGTCCTATCTCTAGAGAATAAAAAGAAATTAGATAGTATTTATGCTAAAAGTTTTGTTAATACTGGTAGGAAATAGTTTAGAGCTATGGCTATAACTAAGATTATAACAATATCTATAACAATGACTATAACATTAACTAAAACTATGATATAATAGGCCTTTGGTTTCTACGAGATTACATCAACCATCTTATTACCATATCTGTTCACCCTAATAATTTTTCTAGTTAATACTAATGCATGACATATAACATCTGCAACTGCGGCACTTTATTTAGTATTAGGTTGTATTAGTTGTGGGCCTATATGATCATTTTGATACCTAGTGTCAAATACATATATTCTATAACTACTTTTGAACGTTCTATGATCTATATAAGGTTTAATATTATGAGACAATCCATTATAATCTTTATTAAAGCTAACAATCTCTTTAAAAGCCTCATTATAATTATTAGTACCCTAATTAACATTCATTTTATCCTCAGGGCAAAATTCACAGCCAATCTTACAATATTATTCAGTAACATTCATTATATTAAATTTACTTGCATCCTGAGTTTGTTCATTAACATTATTATTTTCAAAACCAATTATTATATAATGTGGTCCTTCCTATATATCATTATTATAACTATAGGTTGCATCCAATTTAAACCATTTTTTTAGTTAAAAAATGACAGATCACTTAGTCTTATGGGAACAACAGACGATACATGAAGCTCTAACTACAACTAAAGAAGAACACAAACTTAGCGTTAGAATGATAAAGCCAACAGAAAAGTTTAACTTTAGTGAACCTATGCTCAATACAACAAAGTTAGGTTTAATTAGATAATCGGTTTATAACTCGGTGTTTAATTTGAATAGAAGAAATGATCCATTTTAATGTGAGGAAAAAAATTTAGCTGTTATACCGGTTGCATATGAGTTAATCGAAATAGCAGAATTAATAAAAAGAAGACTAATGGCAATGTTCTAATAGAACCTGATAAGCATACAATGAAATGTATAATGGAAATAAAACAGGGTTCACTTAACTTTGATATAGACAACTCAATAGCCCCATTACTAGGATTTAGAAAAATAGTTTATGAACAATGAAAACATACATCTCAAAAAATTATTGATATTATGGGTTTTAGTACCATACTATATACTTTAGTTCTACCAGAAAAACTATATACGTTTACTCTAACAGAACCACCAGGTTACTTGATAAAAATTACAACAACTAATATCTTATTTTAAAATGTAACAAAGGATAGAATAGAATATACTGAATTTCATATTAAAGATGATCATGGAAGACCAATTGATTTCAATGGTGATGTGTTGAGTTCGAATTCGACTTAGACTTCTCCTTATTCTTACTTATAGACTTAGACTTAGTCCAAGTCATAGACTTATCATTAGACTTATACTTATACTTATTATTTACTCGTAGAATTATACTTATACTTATACTAAGACTTAGATAAAGACTTAATCATAAACAATTAAACTAAAAAACGTTCCTATCCCAATTAATTCTTAGTTCACCAATAATAATTCTATGTTTAGATACATCAAAAACAAGATAGTTATCAGGCTCTTTCCATGCCTTAGTAGTTATAATAGCAAAATCTTGATAATCAACTTTAACTTCATTAAGGAAGTCTTTATATAATGGATGAAAAACATTACCTCTTTGTTCAAATAGAATAAATAGATTACAATTCTCTCTAACACCACGTCTATCCAAAGAGGATAGATTTTGATTAAGATATATCATATTACAATTATGTCTACCTCTAGTTTTCTTTAATAATTGGTTCTTTTGGTTCAACATTATCAAATATCATGAGTTTCTCAAAGTCTTCAGGTAGTTTATCAGGTGGGGGTAGTTCTTTTGTTTCTTTAGTAAACACGACGTTTGCATACTTTAAATCATCATGTTGATTACCAGTGAGACCAATGATGTTAAGCCTATCAAAGTGTATAATACTTATAAATAAATTCTTTAATGAGAATGTTTTTCAACATTCACTAGGACCAGAAATTACACAACTGAAGCTTTCTGGGAATAAGGCATTGACATTTATATTATCAACATCTAGCCATGATTGTAGACTATCATTAACATTAATCTGCACGCGAGGTTCGCCGATAGACCTTTGGTCATGTCCTGCCATCTGCGAAGCAGTTTCACTGATCCGCGAAGCGGTTTCAACAATAGAGGCGGATTGGGCTTCGCCATGTTTCAACATAGGTATAAGTACGTCTATGATAGATAATCTCATAATAATCATTGGCATCTACGAGAGGGTTTTGCCTTTTGTCTTCCCAGCAGGTAAGCATACAACGGGCCCCGTCCGTTCCCTGATTAGCATCACCTTTAACTTCACTACCCAAACACAAACACTCATCATACATTTCAGTGCAATTAACTTGATTAATTAGATTATAAAGAGCACCCTTTATTTTAATTCCTTTATCAATGAGATAAATCATATATAAACAATAAGCCCCACAATAAGATTCATCATATTGTTGTACTCTCTCATTAGAGCCTAGATTAACATATTCTTCTAGGAATAATGTAGGGGTTTCCAAACCAAAACTATCAAAGTAAAACAAAGGACCACTTTATCTTCTTATAACTATAACCCAATGAGTACTATCAGTTAGATATTGATTTACAATAAAGTTGAAGTTAGGGTTCTTGATGCAATCTGGTTTCTTATCTCTCATTACTATCTCAGTTGAAGTTAGACCTAAATCTTTACCGATATCTTCTATTCTGATGTTACTCATAGCTTTATTATCAATACCAAATTTATTTTTGAATTCCTCAATTGATAGGATAAGCATTTTTATATGAAAAAAAAATGGATACGGGTTGTGCTATTATAATACTTATTTTCATCATTCAATACCGAGTAAATATACAAAGCTAGAAGAAAGCTTTGGGGGTTTATACATAGAAGTCTAGTGAGATTTGAATTTTAAAAGTCACCATTACATACTATTGTTTATGGTGGTACTGGTAAAGGAAAGACGTATTTTGTTAGGCAATACTTGAAATTATACTTAGATCAAGATCAGGCAAGCTGCTTCGCAGATAACAAAAGTATAATCATAGTATGTAAAGATGAAAGAGAGTGGATCAATCCAGAAGCTGGCAAGCCCTATATCGAATTTATTATATGTGATTTAATTATGATCACATCAAAAGATTGCCTAATTTCAAAAACAACCTAATTGTTCTTGATGATATGGTTAATAAATAAAATGGGGATATGGCTTATTATTTTACAGATGGAAGACATCATAATATTCAAATGATTGTAATGTGTCGCAAACCAGCCCCGATAGTTAATACTGCATCAATGAGTTGTGATACTATTTATTCAACTACCTATAACGGGGCAGATCTATATAAAAATTTTAATGAAATATATAAATGTGAACATAAGTTCTATGAAACAATTAATGACTTAAATAGTAACTACTATAATTGTACAGAGGAAATGTCTGACGAACTTCCTTATTGTATGATTAAATATAATAAGAAAGAGAGAACTTTTATTATTATTGATAGAAACAGAACTATGATTTATGACTCGAGAGTTGGTTTCCTAGACTTAAAAGCTCTTAGTTTAAAAGATAAATTAGAAGGTGATGAGATAATTAAACCTAGATTAAATGAAACCACTAATGATTAATGCCACAGATTGAAATACAATTAATACAGATAAATATCAGTTCTACTTTAATAAATTTCTTACTTCAAAAGGTTTTAAATTTCAGAATGATGTTCTAACTAAAAAAACAATTAAATCCGATGGATAAAGAGAGTATCAGCCATAAATGGAATTATGGCTAGGTGCTTTATGATAAGAAATTATATATCTCCCGATACAACAGCAAAAACTGCTGCATTTGTAGCAGCGGGTACAAGTAATGTTTTTAATAGAACAATTACTTATTCAATTATGGTTATGGTGATGGGACTCCGTCCATCAGTGAAACTGCTTCGCAAATGTTACACCATGGTGATGAGGAGGTTGAAAGATGCCTAACAGGACGGGAAACCAGCTAAGAACTAGATCAGCGTAGCAGCTTCTCAGATGGTACTTGGTCGGCATTTCATCATGAATATATGCATTAAATGACTGGTACTTTAAACAAAAAAGTTGGAGATGATTTAAATAATCTATATGAAATAATAAAAAAAATAGAGATAAAATTGAAAATTTTGTTGGGGATGAAGCCGGATTGAGTAATGATCAGATTATAGATAAAATGTATAAATAAAATACTCTTAATACCTTGGGTCAGGAAAATTAAAATAAGTTTATCTGGTTAAGAGATAAAACTAGATATTTAATAGAAGTTTTGGCCAGTATTAATAATGGTTATAGAATGTTTAGAGTGTAATTATGAATGAGGAACTCCTTTACTTTAGCTTTTCATTACAAAAAAGAACATAAGGATAAAATAACTGAGAGTGCATGTGGGGATGAATCATTGAGTGGAATTTGTATCAGTGAAGCCGGTTGGCATGCCGCTGGCGGAGTCCATTAACATAAGACAAACTGTTCTAGTTCTGGCTTAGAGTCTAGTTCAATTTCAAATTCTAGTCCTATTTTCAATTCTAATTCTAGTTTTAGCTATAATTCCAATTCTAATTCTAGCTCTAATTCTAATTCTAGTTCTAGTTCTAGTTCTATCCCTAGCTCTAGCCCTAAGCCTAGCCCCACATACAGTTTTAATAATACCAATATCAAATTTGATATTACAAATAAAGTTTGTAATAAATGTTAGGTTATAAATCAACTAGCATCTTTTGATAAAAAGAAATCAGTATGTAAAGAATGCAATCCAAGGAGGATAATTGCGAATATTGTTCTTCTATTATTAGCTTTAGCGGATTAAGGAGTCATATAGAAAATTCTCATAAGTATATAGATCTGACCGCGGGCATTAATAAAGCAATAAAAGAAGAGCCAGAGTATTAAAAGTATTATATTATAGTTTCCAAATTAAAAGCCAAAACTATAGATATAGATAAATTATTAGAAGAATAGATTGTTAAATTCATCTGTGAAGTAGGTTCCCTGATTAGTCATATCATTAGTAATGTAATAGGCCTATCATTAATATTATTATGAGCCTTACCCTTAATAAAATTATAAGCCGGAATTATAATTATATTAAAATTTTTGAAAAAATTAAGAGATAAGCGCATGTCCGCATGCTTGCGCATAATTCTGAGTAGGAGACTATGCGCAACTGTGCGTGTGCGCATGATATGCGCAATCATGCGTGTTGGGGTTTATTTTGATTAATATTTGTTTTTGATTGTGAGTATAGTAGTGGATAAAAAGGGGTTACAGTCGACAGATCGATTTGGGCCATTTCCCTGAATTCGTGAGGGGGAATGAGCTAAATCGGGCTGCTGGCTGGAACCACGTCTTTATCCACTACTTTCGATTGGTCTCTTCAAGAGTAAAAATGTACTAAAAATTTCCTGTTGCAAGTTTTTACTGTCTTTGAATCACATTAGTGGCAGGTCACACTTCACATTAATACAATAAAAAATAATAATTACATATTTTTTACCTATTCTGGAGAATAATTGGTATGAATGGCTTCTTTTGGGGATCAGCTGAACCAATCAAAGATTTGAGTTGATAGCTAATGGTGGCCAGTACACTAGAAAAAAAAGTTTGCAAAAGACCTGTTCTTTTTGTTTGTCCTTTTCGCTCTGTTTTGTCTACTTGTTACTTATTCTGATTAAAGACAGGGCCTATCAATTTAATTATAATGTTTTTCTTAATTATACTAAGTTTTCATTGTAATTAATAATTGTTAGTGGTTTGAGGTCAAGGAAATTTTCTATTCATATACCAACTAGTTTTGAACACTATATGAGATTTTGAAAATTTTCTATCTCTTTCCCAATTTGGTAGAAAACTAAGTCAAAAATTTGGATGAGTGGGTTCGGAACATTATGTGAGAACGCACATTAGCGAGCCTCATTGTCTCATCTAAGTTAATTCGACTTTGTTTCCTACGAGCTATTAACAAGGTGTCATTTGGACATGGATGAACGAAAACCTAAAAATGGTAAATAATTGCATAACAGCCCTCGCAGTAATAAAAAACTGAGGATTAAGACAGTACCAATTTTTACTAAGATGGCTCATATAAATATATTTTTAAGTTTGTTTGATCGTGAAAAGTGTTGTCTTTAGCCATTATTTCAACAACAATTCAGCACAGTTCCCAGTGAGTGTGTCTGAGTCAACATATCCCAGTGATGTGACTGAGGCGAAACTGTCCAGAGTGGTCACAGAGCACACAGTCCAATTATCATTTACTTTCAAAGGATCTGCTCAGGTTATTCTTTCTCCCAAAACTCATCCAACCCCCCCCCCCCCCCCCCCCCCCTAAAGATATCAATCGGTATGTATTTTTTTACCCCAACCCCAGGGGCAGGTGCTTTTTTTTACCTATGAGGGAACTTACTTTTGCTTGTTTGCGAAAGTTTTAACGGCCTCTCAATGGGCTCCATAATTCGAAAGTGCTTGAACAGACCGTATGAAGCCCTCTTGTAGCGTGTCTTGCCTATCCCATGTTTCCTTTTGTTATTTGTTTCTTAATTTATGTAGATAATATGGCATTCAATGTCACTATATGAAATGAAGTCTCGTTCATTCATTCATTTTACACAATAACTATGCATATAAAAACATAGAGATTGAGAGATAAAAACCAAGGGTGCATTGTCCTGCGACCGTTTGGAGTATATCTCTAGGGATCTAATTGTCACCTAAAGTGTTACTATTTAAATCAGTACAACCTCAAACAAAAAAAGTTGACAGCAATCAAATGATGGGGAAATTATATAATAGTTTTATATGGATAAATTATACAAAAACAAGTTTTTTTTCATGCCAACATACATGCATACATACATACATACACAGAATCAGGAGACAGATATGCGCCAAACTAAATTTTGTCAAACTGGAACCCCGCTGAGTAGATTTTGGCCAGATTGGGATAGACGAAAGAGACATTATGTCGGTCTGCACAGAAAACGAGGCTATATCTTGGGCCTCAAAAAGATAAAATAACAAACCCAAGGCTAGATAAGGACCCTGGGCAAACCATGAGCCAGAGGCACACTAACCACATAAATCGGGAAAAAGTGGAAACAGAATTCCACTAATGTCGAATCAGTAAAGGCCAGCAAAATCGAAATTAATCAAATCAGTTATTAAAACACTATAATATGAAGATACAATATTTGATAACAACAAACAAAATGAGCCAGGCTTTCAAATTTTACTTAAAAAATCAAGAAAAACATGAGAACGGGAATCCTGGCAGTTTGGTAAATGAATTATTGACCCCAAAAGGAAAATCTAATACTAAAAGTTAAAAATATCTGCATTTTAACGCAAAAAAGTATAATAATTTACAAATAATTGCAATTGCTATGCATTAGCCATTTTTTTTACAAACTCAATTCATTTGTTTCGCAAAAAGTGTAATGACTGACTCTCGTTTTACAGATAAACATAGGACAAGATTGAGAAATGAGGCTGACAGCAAAGACTATCTTGCCGACTGCAGTTTTGATACAATTTTTCTAGAGCACTAAAAGAACATTACAATAACCATTTTCATAAACGTAGTTACAGATGCAAAAGAGGCGGAGCATTATAGAAAGAGGAAACCCGTACTTAACGCCAAGTCAATATCAGTACTGGGCAAGTCTAATTGCAAGTCTAGCTATCAGTACTGATCCAGAGCTATGATCATAACACATTTAAGACTTGTCAGACTTGACCAACCCTTGGTAAGTGTAACCCAAGTGCGAAAAATAAGTTCCGTACGGTGCTCGAGCCCACAATCTCCAGTTCCCTACATATGTTTGCCCTCCTTACTGCGCCACCGTGACTGCTGAAAGTTACTCTTTTGCCCCGTTAAAGTACGCTTGAAAGACGCATATTTAAAGCCGAGAAAGCGAGCAAATTATATAACATGGGAGATTTGCATTTACAATTGCCCAGTACTGATTAACACTTGGAGTTTGGTACGGGACAAGAGTTTTTTGATGGTTGAAAGAAGCATTTGAGTCAGAAGACATCCGGCTCATATTAGAGGAGGCGCCACTACCCGATTTTGAACGAGTATTGCAAACTGCTTCTTATAAACAATCATGGATAGTTATATATATATTGAAGAGTGTACTTCAATTGGCTTCGAGGGAACATTTATAGAGGTGTACTTTGTGATGTTATAGCGTCCAATGTTAATGGATGATGTTCCGCGTTTTGAATCGTCAGATTAACTGTTTTTAACAGTTTTAATTTTGGCAAGAGTTCTGAGGGAATTTTTCTAATAAACTGATAGTTTTCTGGCGACCCGTCAAAAATTTTTACAATGGAGAGTTTGAGTGAGTTTCAATAATTATTTTGAGAATTTTGCGCTTTTTCTTTTTAGTTGAAAATTGATGTCAGAAAACGCCAGAAACTACGAATAAACGAATTTTCAAGTTTTTAGGATTTCAGACAGTTTGGCAAATTCATGAGCACGCTCAGCTCTCTTTGTGATTATATCTGAGTTTTTTGATGACGCTATATGTACATGAAGTTAGAATGAACATTTTTTAAATTGGTTTATTGGGTGTGATGTTTGATTTTCTCTTTGTATCCCTTATATCAATTCAGTTAAGCTACAACTGAATAAATTATCATTTTTCATAGAACTATGGTGACGAAATATTCGATGACGAATTTTTCAAAACGTCATTTTCGGCAGGGTAGTGCCTAAACTAATGACAGTAAAACACGTAAATGCTATTATGGCTAGCTGAGAAGTTTTCTCTTCGATGATAGATGAAAATTGTGACTTTTTCAGTTTTAGGCTTTGCTTACTAAATGTTGGTATTTTGTGAATTTGCAATTAATCAAATAGAAAAGTAATAGATGTTCAATAATCGCTGGTTCCCTTGCTGCAAAGTGAGTATTTGTTTATCTGTGTTCATTAATTAGTGGATAATTAAGGCTTTGCTGTTTTTAGTTTTTGTGCCAGAGAGAAGGCTTCTTTGGTTTGTAATGAGCTAGATTTTGTGAAGCAGTTTGTTCAGACCTTGTTTTTATAGATGGCTTGTTTATGAACAAATGGTAAATTTTTGTGTTATAAATGTTGACTAGTAATGAGTTCTTTATAAGGTTAGAGTTCGCAAAATTACTGTTCGCACCAGTTAATGGACATCCAATATAGCCTTTTTTCGCTTAAGATCTATAAATAAACAGATACTTGACTGTGCGAGCAAAGTAGACCTACATAACTTATTGCGACTAACTAACTCTTGATAGCAGTGATGGTAGAGTTTAATTTTTACGACATAACTTGTTAATATTGCCGGAGCTGATGGTATAAACACGATAGTAAAAAAATAGGAATGAAGAAACTTACAAGTTTTCACTATAAAAATGAATCAGTCGCCTCAGGTGCTTCGCTGAGAACTCGTGAAGCCAATTTCTCTCC
>NW_027453614.1:0-19821 GCF_964194025.1 Convolutriloba macropyga | reverse complement strand
AAATTTCCTGCACAACTATTCCCAACCATAATGAGGATTGCCAAACGTTAAATTTAGAGTGAATTAGTTTCTCGCCAATCTCGGTTTCGGAAAAAAAACCACGGAAAAATCCCCAGTCAGTTTTAGATGGTAAATAAACCCCCAATGCCTTAGCATCCTAATAAATGCCTTGGCATCCCAATGCCTAATAAACCGCCATGACCATGCCTTACCGTCCTTCAATCTAAAGTTTAGCAGTCAACAAGTAAAAGAGAAAACTTGGAACATAATTGGTTTTGTTTCAAAATCTTTAACCCCTTGATTATAATCTAGTTTACATGTTTAAAAAAAATGATTATGAAAGGCAAAAGCATTTTTTTCAGATACTGCTGTTTTTTTAAGTTAAAAAGATGCTGGAACACACGCTGTTAGTGGTTCTTCGTGGTTCAGTGAAAATAGATCGTTACTGTACGCGCACAATAGGCTTATCTGAAATGCATTAATCTAGAATTGATTAACTTAGTTGTTATGATAAAACCATAATTAAGATACAGGTTGTTTAAAAAATTATTTTCAAGTCAAATGTTTCAAGAGAATTATCCTCCCTAGCTGTAGGCTTCGACTTATGAAAAGGCCTTAAAAGTCTAGTGAGGGATCTTTATTGACTCAAATTACACATTCGACCTTCCTTCCCATTTTAATACTGTATTTTTTTTAAATCCTGAGGACGCTTTATATTGCGAAAGCATTCAAAAGCATTCGATTCCCGTTTTTGGTCAATATTTCTCCTTTCAAATTACGTGTTGGAATGTTGAGAGAGAACAACCTATTGTAACTTGTATAAGATAAGCTTGACATAGCTTGACAAGAAGCTCTACTTGTTCAACGTATACTTGGCTAGAGAAATGAAGCCTTGAGGAACAACAAAGAACGTGAGAACGGGTTATAAGAGATGCCAAGTTCAAGAGGTTACAACCATATGGTGTAAATGGGTAGCACACAAGGCTTGCAATTAAGAAATGCCGGTTCGAATCCAGTACTGGTCCATTTTCACAGTAGTTGCGCTTGAATAGACCCCCAAGCATTACTCTTTGAACTTTCCGGGAACTAAAGTTCATTTTCAGTTTGTGTCACTCAAGCGGTACAAGAGTATCAATAAAAACATTGACTTGACTCATTCTTGGTTTATTAATGGTTTATGAATTCAACTAAAACTGATATTCAGTCTGGTGCTTGTAATTTTTTTTCTAGTTGTAACATAAATAGTGAAACTGAGCTCCAACCAGTGTGTCAAAGACTGTATTCATGGATTTTCTGCTGAAAAAAGTTTTTTAATTTTGACGAAACAGCTCACAATTTGAAGTTTCCGAAAAGCCCATTATGTGATGAAGATATAATCAAGATGTTCGCATTATGTATGCAGAAAGTTTTTACTGCAACAGAACTTCAGATCAACGGCATTTAATGTTTTCTTGATAAGATAATTCGCCGATTGATATGAACCAAAACTCAAAATAGCAAAAACTCAAACTGTGCAAGTTGTTGATCCTGAAGATCTGGTCAAATTGAATCAATTTAAGTATTTGGTTCGGCGATTAAACAATTGATAAAGTGTTTTGAAAAATCAAATTATATCTCGATGAGTCAAAGGAGCTTTGCTCAATCACCCATGACTGATGTCTATAACTATTCGCAACCAGCAAATAGGAATTCCCGATCAATTTGACGCATTCTGTGAGCTGAAGAAAAGCCCACATATTTCGCAACAATAGCACTTACTTTTCGCGCAAACGGATGCTTTTCCGTGTTATAATAATCAACTTCACAGCAAAGACTTTCAATTTCTCACGTTGGCTGGAGTTCAATCGAAAATAGTTTGAGACCAAATGTGACCTACAAAAACTTGGGACAAAACGTTGAGTAAATTATAAGCTATAAGGTGAAAAGCATTTTCAAAAGAAAAATAGTTAAAAGTACATTTTTGAGCAATTCAAAGACCGAACGAGAGAAATCAAAACGTCACTAAAAAACTTATAAATTTCAAGCTTTTAAATACAATGTTAATTTGTTAAAATCTTATTTTTTTTCTCCTAATTTGTTTCTCAATTGATATCTGGAGTTTCTCCTAACTTCCAGAAATCAATTGAAAATAGTGTGAAGCCTAAACGCGCTGAAATTTCTAGATTTTTCTTTTTAATAAGCAATATGGCTCGTGCGAGTCTGTGTGTAGCACAATGTTCCAACAAGGCTGCAAAAAAACAGTAATTTCTCTCAGATAAATTGTTGGGTTTATCAGGAGGCATTTTATATGCAATGGAGAAAATTACTTGAACCAAGAGCATGCCGTATCTTTTCGGCAGAAAAAAGGGAAAACTCTTTAAAACATTATAGAAAGATAAGTGTAGTACAATTTGGAAGACACAAAGACAAAACTTACAAACACACACTCACACACACACACACACACACACACACACACACACACACACACGCACACACACACCATAACTATCACACACAAAAACACCACACAAACACAAACCTCAACGCCAAAAAAAAAACATTTTCTTCTTGGCAGCTGGTCTTTACTCATATTTCGTACATTTATTTAACTGTTGTTTGCTTTATTTGGAAAACCAGATGAGAAATTTTTGAGGTAATTGTATTGATAATTGTATAATTGACAAAAAAAATGAAATAAGTCTTGAAAGTATTCTAAAAAATAGTGTTGTTGTTGGTGTTTTCATGTGCAAAATGGTTTTCAAAATCTCGCAGATGTGTTACCAGCAGATTTTTGAAAAAAAATTAAAGCATATCTAAAACTACAATTTGCAGCAAATATCAAGAACTTTTTCTCTTTTTCTCACAGAATCTCACAGTTTTTGAACTCTCCTTAGTTCTATTCTCAGTTTTTCAGTTTACAGAAACGCGAAACGCTTAGTGTGAAGAACATTTCAAAAAAAGTATTAAAGAATTTTCTGATTTATTTTATGAAATGAACATTTGTATTAAGTTTTTCAAAATGGCGATCTAAAAATTTTCTACGTCGCAATTTCTCCTGTATTGCGTTATAACAAAGGAGGTTTTTTGAACAATCTGCTCTTATATTATAAGAAATAAATTTAAGAAAGATAAGCTTTCCCTCTTTACTTTACAAAAATGAATTATTAATTTGGTTGAGTTGACGTTTTTTCAGTGAAACTGATTCTCTCAATTCTCCGTGGTTTTGAAAATACTGAAACAGTTAAATCTGATTAAATAAAAACAATTGTTCACGGAAGCAACTCTAGAAATTTGAAACGAATACACACATCTGCATTTTTTACACTTTCAAAGTTCATTCTGCTATTTTGATAGCTCTAAAATTCCTGAGTCTTTTTTCCTAGAAATGACTTTTGCATGATTTGATTTCTAACTTTTGTTCATATGTTTCCATGCTAATTTACCGCTGAAACCAAATTTTGTGAATTCACTATTGTCAAATCAATCTTATAAGCAAGTTGGTCAACATTGGTGACACCGAAACAAGGAATTGCAACTAAAACTTCTGAGATAAAATTAAAATTGTAAAGACATTGAAAAAAAATTGACGTAAAGACAGGGAGTATCTATGAATTCTTCTCAATACCGAATTTCTGTATTCACATAACTCAATGTTTTCTTTATTTTAGAACATTTTAGAACTGCAACTACAGCCCGTCAACGAATACGAAAAAAGAAGAGAAGGAAAATTCAAAACTCACAAAAGGAAATGAGAACAGATATAATGCAGAAATAACATAATCAAATACAAATTCCTAAAGAGAAGGAAAATAGTTTCAGAATATGACAAGAGAAGGAAGGACTGTTTGCCAGCAACTAATTTTTGAAGTTCTATCTTTCTAACAAAGAACAAAGTAATAAAAGTAAAAGAGTCTCAATCCGAAGTAACCTATATCTATATAAACATATTTACCTATATATATTTATCAACCTTATATCATATTTATAAACAAAAAGTCTTTGTCCACGCGTCTTTGTTAACATTGAAAAAGTTTTGTTGTGCAAATAGGCCAAAACAGCATCACAACTTATTGCAAAAAACCACAGCCTTTTTTTATAAAACAGTTTAATAGCTGTAGATGCGTGTACATCGTTCTTTGCTTTGAAGTAGATAGTGTTTAATCACATACACACACAATAAAGAAAATAACAACACAAAAAATTTGTTTTTATCGTAGATAGATGTCGAAGTTTCGAAATTTTCAATACTTTACAAATTTAAAGCAAGAAAGAGTACAAGAACCACAGTCAATTACTTATCTACTTTAAAGGGCACGTTAAAGAGAAGAAATACTTCGGATTTAGGTTGCTCGTTGCAGAAAAGATTTGAACGTCAAGTGGTAAATTCCTCTGAAGAAACAAACAGAAAAGTATATTTCCAGCATACATTTTTTCCAAAAGAAATTGTCGTTCTCTGACTATCTGCAAAGTCCAGCAGACCCAACCATGCATAGGGTAAAACAAATTCAGACCATAACTTCATCTCATCAACCACATCACAACAGCAGTATTAATAAGCATACGCAGGTCTGAGCGATTTTTTTAAAACACAACATAACAACATAACAAAGGAATTTTCTTTCGAAAAAAAGTAAAACATTATTTTCAGCATATACGCTGCACGTAAAAAATGTTTTTTCCTGCAAGATTCGAGAACAACGAAAGTGTAAAGGCCAACCTTTTCCTACATCAAGTAACACTGAATACTCTTGTGCGCAACAAAACAGGGGCTTCTTTTGATAGTGCAATTTGAATTTGCTGAGAAACTGATTCAAACTGTTCAAAACTCTATTCAAAACTGCAAACAAATCAAGCACTAATTAATAAAAACGCCAAACAAAAAAGAACAAGTCCAATCAGAAAGCACACTAAACGCAATGGCTCCAAAAACAAACAAAAAGAAAGAGATGTTGATCCAGCAAATCAAGAGGCGTGATGTTGAGTGGGATACAACAGCCAACTTCATTGATGAGCAGTATCCTGTCGAGGAACTTGGGGTCCTGCATCTCACGTGCGATACTCTGTTGGAGCAGAAGGCAGCTTTAGACACCATTTTGGATAACGTCTCCGAGTTTACACTTACAACTACTGAGAGCACCACATTTTCCAAACACTCAGGTGAACGCACAACGACGTTGCTCAAATGGAAGAAATTTCTCAATTAATCGACAAAATCAAAAAAGAACACCGTTCAAGACCCAACAGAGAATCCGTTTGCAAAAGCTTCTGTGCACACGCCTTCATCAAAGACACATCAAGCAGATACGCAAGTAAAAAAGAAGACAAGGCCCAGCGTCACACGGAGGTACCTTTTACACAACAGACGAAGCTCCTCTGATAGTTCAGGAGAATCATCGCAATCGGATAACAGTCTGCACAATGCAATCTCAATATCACACCACCAGGACTCACACCCAAAAAGGATCGATAGAAACAGTACCAATTTTCATGTCTCAGAAGAAACCGGAAGTAGCAGTCAGCAACGAAAGAATACAGATAGATACCAATCACGGAATTTTCAAAACAACACTGACAATTCTTCATCGGACAGTCAGCAAAAATGGATAGAGAATCAGTCGCGTCGAATAAATCTTGCAAGCAAAACATTGGACAAATTGAAGAAAACACAAACGTCAGTGCAGGAATTTGTACTCAATCCCTAGATTGGAACGCCAACGGTTTACAACAGCTCTGGTTGAAATTGGAACGCCAATGGCTCTGGTTCAATTGTTGAGCAGAGCTCCTTTAGTCAATCAAATGCCAACGAATCAGACCAAAGAAACAAACGATACACGGATCTTTCCGAGAGAACCAAAAACAATCAACATAACGAGGTCTTCGAAAAAAATTGGCGTAGAAAATTTAATGAACCAGCTCAAATGGTGAATCCCCATAGAAACAACCAAAATCTCCAACCAATATCAAAACTACAGCACTCAGAAATACGCAATGGTCATCATTGCCCAGACAAACAGCACAGACATTCAAAAGAGTTCTTGGTACAAACAATTCCCACACAGAACAATTGTCCCCCACAGAACAGCTGCGACGAGTGACAGCGTTGAAACACCCAACCAGAGAAAAACAACGAAAGATTCCTCATAGAACAGAGCATCCAAACTACAATTTTTAGGAGACAACACAGTCCGCCAACAAACAACACAACACGGAATTTGCCCAACAACTTTACAATTTCCAACTACAAACTATCAAAAGCCAGCAATTTACAATGGGAATGCTTTGGTCTCACGGACACCCTACAACCAGCAAAGTGGATCAGCAGACTCAACTGACACGGACCAACAACCCAGATATCGCCACAAACAGTCGCAGGGGATACTCGAAGTCACAGAAAATAGAACTGAGAGATATGAAAACATTTCCAACGTCAGACAACCCGAAGTTCACTTCGAATCAGCAACACAAATACCAGAAAATCAAGCAACCAATTCAACCATTGAACAATTCAGCAATTGTTTTTTGCCACTAAATCAGAGAAGCCCACATATAAACATCAACTTGCCAAAAACACAATTGAAAACTTACAATGGAGAGCCCCTCAAATGGCACGAGTGGTATTGTTATAATAAGTCAACGATACATGATAACGTTTCACTTTCTGACGCACAGAAATTAACTTATCTTCAAAACGCCCTCACAGATCGCGCAAAGGAAAGCATTTTTGGATACTCATATAACGGAGAGTTTTACAATGACGCAATAAGTGAACTGAAGAGACGATTTGGCAGACCACAACTTGTCACCGCGGCATATCTTGAAAAATTGGAGCGCTGGCCCAAACCTTCAACAGACAACCCAGACAGCTTCATTGCTTTTGCAGCTTTTTTGCGACAACTAGTTCAGACTTTTCTCCTACACGAGTTTACTCCAAACCTGCAATCATCAGCCGTTCTGAGAGTAGGCAAAGAAAAACTTTCTCCTGCAATGATGATAAAATGGAATGAAAATGTCATTCGGAAAGAACTTGTCCATCCAAATCTGATTCATTTCAAAAATTGGATAGACAAATATGCCGAAGCATGTGAAGATATGCCACGCACACATAACAGAAGCTCTTTCAACGAAAGAAATCACTCACGTGTCAAATCTCAACAAAGAATCAGCAGTACAAAAAATTGTCCGCTCGGTTCGCAAAGCCACAATTTAGGAAAGTGTCAACAATTTTTGAGTGGAAATGTGTACGAAAGACAATAGACAGTATGACAACTGCACTTATGTCCTAATTGTCTTTCTGAGCATCCAAGAGGACAATGCAACAGTAAGTACAGATGCCAAATAGACAATTGTAACGGTTTTCATCATTCAACAATACACCGTAACAATTTCAATGCAACACCGGCAAATCATCAAGGACAAAACCAATCAACAATTCAATATAGCCCCAATGGAGCTAACATTAAACACAAACAACAGTTTTTCGTGGAGCAAACAGCATGAACCCCAACTACAATCAGAATCTCACACAAAACGGCAAAAATAACTACAACAGACAACGCAATAGAAGCCGATACAACAACAGCAACAATACAATAGTAGCAACATAAACAGCAGCCACAATAATCACAACAACACAAGTGGTAACTACAACAATAATGACAGCTACAACAAGCATAACCGAAATTTCAATTACGGACAATCATATCAAGTGCCCAATATATCCAATACTCAGCATCAGCAGTCAACTTCAGGAAATTCTAATCAAATTTATCAGCATTCAACAGACCGAAATTTGCAAAGCTTCTCAGGCAACAATAACAGACAGCAGAACTACACTCTCAGTATAACCAGCCTAGCACTTAGATTCGACCTCATGTTCAGCTCCAAGCAATACCTGTGACAGTTTTTTCGCAGATGATCTCCATCGAAACATACGCTCTTCTTGACAGTGGAAGTGACAATACGCAAATTACCAAGACAGTTGCAGATGCTTTAGGAATTTGCGAGGGGAAATCCGTTACAATTCCTGTAGCATCTCTCTACCAAGAACATACAATAGAAACAAGCGAGATTTTTCTTGGCATTGGAGCCCTGGACAGCAGCAGACCGATCATTAACCTACTAGTTTTTACTACTTCTACCACAGACTTTCAAATGCCGACGGTGCCGATTCAAATGCTCAACAACATTTGTAACGAATTCAGTCACTTAAGCGGTATCAATTTTCCCCATATCAGAGACAACAGAATAGGTATTCTGATAGAAGCCAATGCTTTTCCAGCAACAGTTCCACTGAAGTACACAACTGGACCACCAGGAACACCATACGGAGTTCTCACTCAACTAGGATGGACAATAACAGGACCAGTTCCAAACAAGTTTAAACAAAATATTGAGAAAAACCACTGCAATCGTAACATTATATTGTTCAATAGATTTAAGTCAGAGGAAAAAACATTGGACGAAGACTTGCTCCAATTTTTTTGGACCTGTGAAGGAATGAACTCTTCCAAAACAACACCTAACACGATGAACCAAGAAAACAAGAAAGCCCTACAGATTTTTGAGGATACAGTAAAGCATAACGGGGAGAGGTTTGAGATTGGACTACCCTGGAAAGACAAAGTAGAACTACCTAACAATTACTTTCTATTAAGAACCCAACTACGATCTTTGGAAAAACGCCTCAACCAAGACAAACAATTAGCCTACACTTACAACAGCTTAATACAGAACGACATCTTAAAGGTTACGTTGACGAAACAGATCGAGAGCTTTCACCAACATGCAGCCAAATATGGTATCTTCCTCATTATCCAGTACAGCACAAACAAAAAAAAGATTCGTCGTATGACAAACGCAGCATCTACGTACAAAGGACATTCCTTGAATAAAGTGCTTCTCACTGGACCAGATCTTCTCTGCAATTTAGTAAGACTCCTACTACGCTTTCGACAGTTTGCCGTAGCAGTTACCGGAGATATAGCAGCCATGTTTATGCAGATAGCGGTACGGAAAGAAGATCAAGATGCATTAAGGTTTCTATGGTACAAAGACAACGCCGAATTAATAAACAATTACAAGCGACTTATATTTGGTGCAACCTGCTCGCCTTCCTGTGCGATCTATGTACTTCAAAAATGCGCCATCGATAATCAACTCACAGCACCTGAAGCCAGTCGGTCAATACTTAATAATTTCTATATGGATGACTTCTTACAGAGTTTCAAGACAACTGAAGATGCGATCAAACTGACAACATGCATCAAAGAAACGCTAACGAAAGGAGGATTCAATCTTACGAAGTTCATCAGCAACGATTCAAGTTTTCCTTTAAATGACAGCAGTGAAGAACATAAAACATCGACACAACGTGTTCTGGGACAGACGTGGGACGTCAATAATGACACCTTCATATTTAGGAAATCCAATGTAGACATCAAAATTGAAGGAATGCAACAGAGACAACTCTTGTCAATATCAACTTCAATTTTCGACCCATTGGGGATGATTACGCCGTTTGCAATACGAATTCGGAGCCTTCTTCAAGCAGTAGTTAAACAAGGCAAAAAATGGGATCAAGAAATACCAGCCGAATTTCATAGCGACCTGCAAATATGGATTTACGAATTCAACAACATGCCGGACGTTGGAACAAAAAGATGTCTTGTTAGCCAACCAAATACCAGTCAACAGCTTCATGTCTTTACAGAAGCATCAAATATAGCAACATCATCGGTTATTTACATGAGATGTACAACTACTGAAGGAAAGGTGTTAGTTAACTACGTTATTAGCAAATCCCGAGTAGCCCCGATAAAGCAAGCAAGTACACCTAAACTCGAATTAGAGGCAGCCACAAGGGGAGCCCAATTAGTCAGTTTCCTAGTATCAGAAATGACTTTAAAAATCTCCTCAGTTCATTTCTGGACGGACAGTACTGCAACATTAGGATGGACAAAATCAAATAAACGACAAAAACGTTTTGTAGCAAACCGTGTCAAACAAATTTTGGAACATTCCAATGCACAAGACTGGAAACACATATCCGGAAATTTTAATCCTGCCGACCACGGAACCAGAGGTTTAAAACCAGCGGAAGATAGGTAGTTACAAGGACCAGATTTTCTTTATTAAGACCCCAATTTCTGGAACTTTGATCAAACGAAAATTTTAACAACAACCAACTCAGTACAACCAAAACATGGAAACCAAGTCATAGAACCAACAAATTTTTCAACTTGGAAAAGATTGCTGAGAAGAACAACAACGATCTGCAAAGCAGTAAACATTTTCCGAAAGAGAAATACAATAAACAGCCAGAACGATGCGCAAGGTTACCTGATAAAAATTTCACAACAAAACAGCTTTGAGAGAACACTTAGAAGAATACAAACTGGACCAGAACTGGAAAAAAAGGATATAATTCTACAATTCAGTCCGTTCCTGGATGAAAATGGAGTTTTGCGAACCAAGGGAAGACTAAAGCACGCACCAATATCTTGGAATCAAAAACACCCTATCTTTCTCGACATAAAAGACCATGTCACCCAGTTAATCGTTCAAGACGAACAGCAACAATTGTCAACATATGGGAACAGAATTTTTCAGAGAGCACCTTCCACAAAGTTTCCTAGTCATTGGTCTTCGGAGATTCCTAAGAAGTCTCGGCCGGACTTGTTTTGTTTGCCGCCGATGGAGAGCTCAGAATGTAAAACCAATGATGTCTGATCTTCCTAATTTTTGCTTTACGGACGCCGAAAAACAGTACCCTTTTCTCAATGTGGGGGTAGATTATTTTGGACCCTTCTATATTGAAGATAATTCTCGCAAGCTAGAAAAACAATACATCTGCATTTTCACGTGTTTAGTAACCCGTGCAGTGCACTTAGAAGTTTGTCATTGTCTAGATACCGACAGTTGCCTACTTGCAATTAGACGATTCGTGTCAAGAAAAGGTTACCCGGATATAATAATCTCCGACAACGGAAAAAATTTCACGGCATCAAAAAAAGTACTGAATTTGGAGAACATCAGCTTTGACAACAACTATATTGCTCAACAATTATCACAGCAAAACATAGTTTGTAAAATGAATCCACCGCTTGCTCCACATTTTGGACGTATATTGGAGAGGATAATTCAAACAGCAAAGAGAACACTCCTCCTCATAATGGGAAGTCAGCGGCTGAAAGCAGAAATTTTTGAAACAATTGTCGCAGAAACGCTTAAACTCCAGCCACCTAACTTATGTTTCATCTGATAACAACAATGAGGAAGCCTTAACGCCCAACCATTTCATTCTAAGAAGAAAGATTTCAACTACACCCAAACGCTTTTGGACCATTTTTGGAAAAGACTGCAAAGGGAATACACGTCAGACCTGATAAGCAGACCAAAATGGAAGGATCAATATGAACAGCTCAAAACCGACAACTTAGTTTGGATTCTCAAGGAATATACACCAAGAGGTATATGGCCCCTCGGAAAGATAACAAAATGTCATTATGGAGCCCACGGAATACCAACATCTTTTGACACTCATACAGCAACAGGTACACTAACTCGCCCTGCAGTAAAAGTGTCAAGAGTCATAGATGAAGAAGAACTGATCAACTCAAGGAGCGTAGCAACAAACCCAACATAATTCACAATTTTATTAGCATTAAAACCAAATGTTTCACTTATTCATCTCCTGACAACCAGTCATCCAACATTCAATAATATTGTTAACCCTTTCCTCTCGCTGTGTGGGAGGATTGTGCATTTTGTCAAAACATTCCAATTAACTTTTAGATGTCAAGCCACCGCAAGCGAGACGGCGAATTTTAACCCAGAATAACATTAGAAGCCAAAAGAGATCAAACCGATCCATTACAAATAAAGTAACCAGCAGCTCACAAGATTGCCTAACAAACAACGCAGCTTACAATGCAAAGAGAAGATCAACAACTACGAAAGAGATTACAAGTCACAAACTCAATTTGTTTTATAATAGTTTTTAAATTATTACCAGAGTATTCAGATTTAGCCCTAATTTTAAAGCGCGCCCTCCTCTGGTTGCAGAGTGTTGAAGCTCAAGCTTCAATATTTCAACATTTCTTAATTTGACTTTTGCATGATTTGTTTTCTAACTTTTGTTCATATGTTTCCATGCTAATTTACCGCTGAAACCAAAGTTTGTGGATTCACTGTTGTCAAATCAATCTTATAAGCAAGTTGGTCAACAGTGTGCGCTGGAAGATGGCAATTGAAGTCCATTGTAATTTTTCGCAACTTTTAGGTAACTGACTAATTGCGTAAGTTGTTGGCTAGAAGGTGACTGATCTTTAATGCAGCCAGATTGTCAACCCGATAACGACTCATATATTGTGCTGCCTTTGCTGTATAAAACTGTCTCACAACCCTTGTTCCTAAATAATTCTGAGTCAATTGAATTTAATACGACCTTTGAAATTACGATTGAAAGTTTTATTAGAGATGCAGTTGAAAAAATGACAACTACAACTGACTACCCCCAATTTTTTTGATTAAAACAATTAACGTCGACGATGTTCAATAAGTTATTTTCGAGTCAATTATATCACACAACTTTGACTTTTCAGAAAGTCCCACAATATGGTGAAGCTATCTGCAAGAACTATACGTCAATACAGCTATAACTGTACGGAAATTGATTACTAAAATACCCTATTGGGTAAAATTTTCCATGGTAATGTACATTTGTTAACTCCCTGTGCGAAACCCAGAGCCTGTTAGGGCTGATTCAGAGGTTTTATAGAGCCAAGAATTGGCAGAGAGATGCCAAGACTTGGTTAGGGGCGCCAAGAATTGAGACTTCTCTGAGCAGAGAGAGGCTAACCCGGGTTGAATTTTTCCGCCCAAAATGATGTAAGAGTGGGGCTGCAATGGGAAGATCTTTTAGGAAAATTCAGCTCAAAACTCTTACGTCTTTTTGAGCTGCATTGGGCTTCCAAGGGGGTAAAATGGTGTAAGAGTGAGGGGGTAAAAGACAAATTAACCCCCCACTCTAACATCTTTTTTGGTCTGCCAAGGGTGGTAAAACGATGTAGGAGTTGGGGGGTAATTTGTCTTTTGCCCCCTCACTCTTACACCATTTTACCCCCCTTGGCAGACCAAAAAAGATGTAAGAGTGGGGGGTTAATTTGTCTTTTGCCCCCTCACTCTTACACCATATTACCCCCCTTAGAAGCCCAATGCAGCGCAAAAAGACGTAAGCGTTTTGAGCTGCATTTTCCTAAAAAATCATCCCATTGCAGCCCCACTCTTACGTCATTTTACCCCCCTTGGCAGCCCAATTCTTACATCATTTTACCCCCCTGGCAGCCCAACTCTTACATCATTTAACCCCCTCAATCTTTTAGCCCCACACCTGAAGACTGCCAGTCTTGAACCCACAACTTCTGAACACTCAGCTGCGTCGCCTTATCCTCCAGACCATCGATGCTTGTCCAACTGTTGACGGTCTATATATATGAATAATAATTGTTAGAATTGCCCCATCACAACAAATTACCCCCTCACTCTTACATCGTTTTACCCCATTGGCAGTCCAACTCTTACATAATTTTACCCCCTCTGAACAAATTACCCCCTCACTCTTACACCATTTTACCCCCCTTGGCAGCCCAACTCTTACATCATTTTACCCCCTCTGAACAAATTACCCCCTCATTCGTACACCATTTTACCCCCCTTGGCAGCCCAACTCATACCTCATTTTACCCCCTCTGGACAAATTACCCCCTCACTCGTACACAATTTTACCCCCCTTGGCAGCCCAATTCTTACATCATTTTATCCCCTCTGAACAAAATACCCCCTCACACTTACTCCATTTTACCCCCCTTGGCAGCCCAATTCTTACCTCATTTTACCCCTCTGGACAAATTACCCCCTCACTCTTACACCATTTTACGCCCCTTGGCAGCCCAACTCTTACCTCGTTTTAACCCCCTCTGAAAAATTACCTCCTCACTCTTACACCATTTTACCCCCCTTGGCAGCCCAACTCTTGCATCATTTCACGCCCTCTGAACAAATTACCCCCTCACTCTTACACCATTTTACCCCTCTTGGCCCCTCTTGGCAGCCCAACTCTTACATCACTTTACCCCCTCTGAACAAATTACCCCCTCACTCTTAGACCATTTTTCCCCCCTGGGCAGCCCAACTCTTGCCTCATTTTACCCCCTCTGAACAAATTACCCCCTCACTCTTACACCATTTTATCCCCCGTGGCAGCCCAACCCTTACGTGATTTTACCCCTCTGGACAAATTACCCCCTCACTCTTACACAATTTTACCCCCCTTGGCAGCCCAATTCTTACATCACTTTACCCCGTCTGAACAAATTACCCCCTCACGCATACACCATTTTAGCCCCCTTGGCAGCCCAACTCTTACGTCATTTTCACCCCTCCTCCCATTGCAGCCCATTAAAGCCCACTCTTACATGGCAATTTCAGTCATGGGGGATAATTCCCTAAAAGTCCTCCCATTGCAGCCCAATCTTTTATGACAATTTCAGTCATGGGGGGTAATTCCTGAAAACTCCTCCCATTGCAGCCCATTCTTACATGGCAATTTTAGTCAGGGGGGTAATTCATTAAAAGTCCTCCCATTGCAACCCATTGCAGCCCACTCTTACATGGCTATTTCAGTCAGGGGGGTAATTCCTTAAAAGTCCTCCCATTGCAGCCCAACTCTTGCCTCATTTTACCCCCTCTGGAAAAATTACCCCCTCACTCTTACACAATTTTACCCCCCTTGGCAGCCCAATTTTTACATCATTTTACCCCCTCTGAACAAATTACCCCCTCACTCTTACACCATTTTACCCCCCTTGGCAGCCCAACTCTTACCTGATTTTCCCCCTCTGGACAAATTGCCGCCTCACTCTTACACCATTTTACCCTCCTTGGCAGCCCAACTCTTACCTCATTTTACCCCCTCTGGACAAATTACCCCCTCACTCTTACATCATTTTACCCCCCTTGGCAGCCCAACTCTTACATCATTTTGCCCCCTCTGAACAAATTACCCCCTCACTCTTACACAATTTTACCCCCCTTGGCAGCCCAACTCTTACATCATTTTACCCCCTCTGAACAAATTACCCCTTCACTTTAACACCATTTTACTCGCATTGGCAGCCCAACTCTTACCTCATTTTACCCCCTCTGGACAAATTACCCCCTCACTCTTAGACCATTTTTCCCCCCTGGGCAGCCCAACTCTTGCCTCATTTTACCCCCTCTGAACAAATTACCCCCTCACTCTTACACCATTTTATCCCCCGTGGCAGCCCAACCCTTACGTGATCTTACCCCTCTGGACAAATTACCCCCTCACTCTTACACAATTTTACCCCCCTTGGCAGCCCAATTCTTACATCACTTTACCCCGTCTGAACAAATTACCCCCTCACGCATACACCATTTTAGCCCCCTTGGCAGCCCAACTCTTACGTCATTTTCACCCCTCCTCCCATTGCAGCCCATTAAAGCCCACTCTTACATGGCAATTTCAGTCATGGGGGATAATTCCTTAAAAGTCCTCCCATTGCAGCCCAATCTTTTATGACAATTTCAGTCATGGGGGGTAATTCCTGAAAACTCCTCCCATTGCAGCCCATTCTTACATGGCAATTTTAGTCAGGGGGGTAATTCATTAAAAGTCCTCCCATTGCAACCCATTGCAGCCCACTCTTACATGGCTATTTCAGTCAGGGGGGTAATTCCTTAAAAGTCCTCCCATTGCAGCCCAACTCTTGCCTCATTTTACCCCCTCTGGAAAAATTACCCCCTCACTCTTACACAATTTTACCCCCCTTGGCAGCCCAATTTTTACATCATTTTACCCCCTCTGAACAAATTACCCCCTCACTCTTACACCATTTTACCCCCCTTGGCAGCCCAACTCTTACCTGATTTTCCCCCTCTGGACAAATTACCGCCTCACTCTTACACCATTTTACCCTCCTTGGCAGCCCAACTCTTACCTCATTTTACCCCCTCTGGACAAATTACCCCCTCACTCTTACATCATTTTACCCCCCTTGGCAGCCCAACTCTTACATCATTTTGCCCCCTCTGAACAAATTACCCCCTCACTCTTACACCATTTTACCCCCCTTGGCAGCCCAACTCTTACATCATTTTACCCCCTCTGAACAAATTACCCCTTCACTTTAACACCATTTTACTCGCTTTGGCAGCCCAACTCTTACCTCATTTTACCCCCTCTGGACAAATTACCCCCTCACTCTTACACAATTTTACCCCCCTTGGCAGCCCAATTCTTACATCACTTTACCCCCTCTGAACAAACTACCCCCTCACGCATACACCATTTTAGCCCCCTTGGCAGCCCAACTCTTACCTCATTTTCACCCCTCCTACCATTGCAGCCCATTGAAGCCCAATCTTACATGGCAATTTCAGTCATGGGGGATAATTCCTTAAAAGTCCTCCCATTGCAGCCCATTGCAGCCAACTCTTACATGACAATTTCAGTCATGGGGGTAATTCCTGAAAACTCCTCCCATTGCAGCACATTGCAGCCCACTCTTACATGGCAATTTTAGTCTGGGGGGGGGGGGGTAATTCCTTAAAAGTCCTCCCATTGCAGCCCATTGCAGCCCACTCTTACATGGCAACTTCATTCAGGGGGGGGGCAATTCCTTAAAAGTCCTCCCATTGCAGCATATTGCAGCCCACTCTTACATGACAATTTCATTCATGGGGGTAATTCCTTAAAAGTCCTCCCATTTCAGCCCATTGCAGCCCACTCTTACATGGCAATTTCATTCAGGGGGGGGGGGGGGTAATCCCTTAAAAGTCCTCCCATTGCAGCCCATTGCAGCCCACTATTAGATGACAATTTCAGTCATGAGGGGAAATTCCTTAAAAGTCCTCCCATTGCAGCCCATTGCAGCCCACTCTTACATGGCAATTTCAGTCAGGGGGGTTAATTCCTTAAAAGTCCTCCCATTGCAGCCCATTGCAGCCCACTGTTACATGACAACTTCAGTCATGGGGGTAATTCCTGAAAACTCCTCCCATTGCAGCCCACTCTTACATTGCAATTTCAACCAGGGGGGGTAATTCCTGAAAAGTCCTCCCGTTGCAGCCCATTGCAGCCCACTCTTACACGGCAATTTCAGTCATGGGGGGTAATTCCTTAAAAGTCCTCCCATTGCAGCCCATTGCAGCCCACTCTTACATGGCAATTTCAGTCAGGGGGGTAATTCCTTAAAAGTCCTCCCATTGCAGCCCAACTCTTACATCTTTTTACCCCCTCTGAACAAATTACCCCCACACTCTTACATCAATTTACCCCCCATAGACAAATTACCCCCCCCCCATTCTTACATCAAAATGGGAGGATTTTAGGGAGGACATTCGACCCGGGAAGTCTTGGGTTTTCTGGGCAGAGCAGAACCCAAGCCATGGGTTTCTCTGAGCAGAGTTAAGCTTGACATCACGATTTAATGTCATCGAGTTTTTCATTTAATGAGAGCAACTTTTTGATAAATTAGAACTCGATTAAAAGAGTTCTTGTCAAAAAAATGTCTGCCATAGTGTAAGTGTTTTAATGTCAGATGAGACCAATTCCTACGTATTATGTCCCGAAAAGAAATTAGCTGAAAACTGAAATTTGAAAAGACTTTCGCCGGTTAAGTGGATCAAATAAATTTCTGCTCAGTTTTTGAAAAATTAAACTGTCTGCTCTTTAATTACTCCCAATTTCGGGCCAATAGTAATTAAAAAAAGACAGTTTTAACTAATTGACTTATTGCCTGTTCAATTAATTCGGTTCTAAATTCCGAGAAAAAAACAATTTTTGATTCTTTTGGTTCATTTGGTAGATCAGCGTAATTTTTTTTTACCACATATCCTCATGTTTAGCTCTTCGTTTATAGCATACTAACGATAGGGACTTTTGAGGTTGGTTTCATTTGCTTTCATTCAGCGCACTTCACAACTTTTTCGTGAACGGACTCTTTCAATTTTGATCTCTTTTGCAGATAGGGGTCTTTCCCATTGTAGCCCCCCTCCTCCACAGCTTAGTGGACAGATAACCTATAGCCCCCCCCCAGCAAATATACCATATTGGGGGCTATATTTTTATGGGGGGCTATAATGGGAAACACCCGCAGAGTGCGAAGGATATAAAAACAATTTGGATCCAGGTTCTCGTACCTATGAAAATTGTTGTCCTAGATTTTTTTTTCAGGTTGTTCAAGATGTTCTCATTGTGGGTGCGTGAGTGTGATTGTGAGTATTTCATTGTGTTGAGTTGCGGGTAATGCTCTATATTGTTTGGTATTATAATTTTTTTTAGCTTTAGCACATTTATCTTCAACAGTGAGTACTAAATTTATTTTTCAGGACGACCTAGGCCTTGAAAAGCTTACCATACCTTACCAAGAGCCATGAACCTAGTTTTGATAGCTTTTTGGTAATCACAATTGGTGTATTTGGTCTTTATTTGTAAATTAAGGTACTCAAACTTAAGTTGTGTTTTCCCCTGAAACGTAACCCTCCGTCCAGAAAAAATTAAGTCTTCAATCGTTTCTGCCAAGCGAAATCCCCTGCCAAGTGCTCACCAAGTTTGGTGTCTACTCTTCCACAGAGTGGCTCAAGACTTGGCCTTTCTCTTGGCAGAGAGACCAAAGACCTGGGATTTTTCTGGGCAGAGTCCCAAGATCTGATTTTTCTTGGTCAATAGAAACCAAAGGAGATCGACTATGGAGCATTCTGTTTGCAGCCTTGTATTTGTTTTAAATTTGAACTTTGACCTTTGAACTCTTGAACATTCTGTTTATGAAACGTTTGCTTATTTCAAGCGTTTCCCTTCAAGTTGAAATGAGTGAACGTTTCAATAGTCACGTAGAGAAAATGACGAATAGATTAATACAAAAAAGATGATCACTGATTCTCAATTGCGTGTTTTAGAGGTTTTCAAACGTTCTATTGTTTTAACTTCATGGGACAAATTATCATCAGTCCCAAATAGCAAATGAACGTCTGAAAAACACGAAGCATGGAATACATGTATACGTTTCAAAAACAGTGTCTACATTGCTCATTTGCATGCTCAATTGTATGTTTTCGCGTTTTCGGTCTTTTTAACTTTATGGGACAGACTATATAGAGATATAGTAAGTCCCATAAAGTTGCAACGCAAGCGAACGTTCGAAAAACGCGAGGCATGCAAATATTTGCTCGATATAGCGCGTCCCATAAAGTTGAAATAAGCGAACGTTTCAACAGCCACAGGTTAGAGTTCAAAGGTCAAAGTTCAAATTTAAAACATGTAGAAGAAATTGATGAACGAAATCTTAATGGAGAACGTTGACATTCAAATGAGCACATTGATGCTCAATTGCATGTTTGAAAAACACCAAAAACATGCAATTGAGCATTGCATGTTTTTGGTGTTTTTTGAACGTTCGGTAATTTCAACTTTATGGGACAGACTATATCTGCATGTTTTAAAATTGCCCTTTGACAGGTTCGATAGAGTTGCAACTTTTTGGGAATATATGACCATTTTGCTCTTCATTTTTATGTCTTGGAGTTTCTCGAACGTTCGCATGCTTTGCAACTTTATGGGAATATAATAAGTCCCTTAAAATTGCAACGCAAGCAAACGTTCGAAAAGCTCGAGGCATCCAAATGGGCAGTGTTTTGCTATATATCTGCATGTTTTAAATTTGAACTTTGACCTTTGAAACGTTCGATAGCGTTGCAACTTTTATGAGACTGACTATATTATAGTTATAGTCAGTCCCATAAAGTTGCAACGCTATC
>NW_027453613.1:0-27500 GCF_964194025.1 Convolutriloba macropyga | reverse complement strand
ATCAAAAGAAAAATCCTTCCATCTTCAATATTTTTTTTTTCGAAAAAAATATTGTCTTGAGAATTCTTGATCTTCAAAATTTTTTGATATTTTTTATCATACTTTGCGTTGTCGATGTTGAAGAAGTTTTCTTTGTGACTTCCTTTGGGTCCAGATGGGTCCTTGTAGATTTCTAACAGGTTTTTTGTATACATACACAAGTAGTGGATAAAGCAGGGCTTCCAGCCACCAGCCAACTCAATCCATTTCCTCTCGTAACAAGACGAGGAAATGGACCAAGCCGTCTGCTTTCTCGAACTCCTGTTTTATCCACTACTATGGGCAGCTGTATACACATTACTCTATTTCCATTTATATTTCACTCTATTTTTCCCTTTATATTCTCTCACAATCTATCATTTCCTGTCTCACTTAGTGCAATCCACTAGTACAGAGTTAAGCTGGTAATTATCCATTATTAGACGGATAGTTCGGGTTCTATCCCTACCGACTCCAGTGGACGTATCCCAGATACTAGTGTAACCAAAGAGACCGTGCAAAAAGCACGTAAAACCAACTTGCGAAATCTGTGATCACTTCGTGGATCAATTTGAACAAAAATTGAAAAAAATATTAAATCATAAAGTTTTTCATATGTTCACTAATCAATATTTAATCAATCTAAAACTAAAACTTTCTGCCTCACTTGGCGTAGTGGTTAAATCATCGAGTCTAGTTAAGGTGCTTTAGCAAACGGAAGGTTTGGGGTTCCTTCCTCACTGTCTCCAGTGAACGTCCCCCGATTTTGTTGAAATACTATGAAACTAAGTAAGATAAATAAATCCATACTCAGTTCTTAAAAAGGATAATCCCTGCTGTGAGACTGTATATGGGACATACTGTGATGGGTGTACAGTCAAAAACACTGAGATAGATGGAAACACAGTGAGTAGTGTTTTTTTTTCAATGTAACTTGCGAAAATCTACGAAGCCACTTTGTGGATTGGTGTAACCAATTCATGGATAATCTGCACAAAACCAGCTTAACTCTAAACTTTTATATTAAATCTTTTGACACAAGATTTGAACCTATCTTTGTTGTGTGTGTATCTATAACTGTTAAGATAGATGCATAAACCGCATCTTCTAAAACTAAGGAAAGAAATATGCTTATAAACCTTACACATATTACACTCTAGATATTGATCCGGATTATCATAATCTTTTTCTAAATGTTTAAAATAATCTTTTTTATTTTTACTATATCTTTACATATATAACAACAAAATTCTAATTCTGTGCAATCGTTACAACAACCTTTCCAATGCTAATTATTACACTTATCACACTTAAATTTTCATTTTCAAAAATTTATTCTTTCCAAAATTTTTCCCAATAAAATACACCATGTCTCACTCAACTAACAGCAATGTAAACTTCGGCGACGTCTGTGATTTATTGTTCGAAATAAAGAAGGGTTTATACAAACACCAATCATACGATTCTAAACATAAAGAATTGTTAGAGAAAATTTTTGGTTCAGACGATGATAAACACAGCCCCAATCGATGTTAAACTTAAGTCTGAAAGGGTTATACCCCCATCATCCCAACCCATACCTGAACACATGGAGAGAGTGTATGACTCAGAAGAAGAAAATTACTTCTTCAGAACTAAGCCCCAAACGGAGAGTAAGCCTAAAATTGAGAGTAAGTCTAAAATTGAGAGTAAGTCTAAAACTGAGAGTAAGCTTAAAACTGAGAGTGTACCTGAAGATAACACCAAAGATATTATTAAATCTAAACCTAAAACTGAAACTGAAGATAGTATCTACAGCAGAATTAAGTATGAATGTAAAGAATGTCATGCAGGATTTAAAAATATAATAGCCATAACCACTCACTCATATAGTCATAATCGCAAGTATCTAGAAAACACAGAATACTTCGATATAAACTCCAGCCAGAACATAAAGTAATTTTAAATTAATTATAAATCTGGAAACTGCATCGAAGATATAGATGATGCTGTTAATAATTCTTTAGATGAAATTAAAACTTGTTACCAGTTTAGAAAAATTAAGAGTTTTAAAAATAAGATCACAGTCGAGTGTGAGTTTAAGAAGAAAACCAAAGAAGAAATTAAAACTACTGAAATATTTTCCAACACTGACTATAATATTAATAACGCAATATATGAATATGGAGACTTCAAACAATGGCTAAACTTTGCAAAGGAAACATACGAAGTTTATGGCTATGACTTTGAGTTTCTTGGATTAAGAGGTATTCAGATAAATTTTGAACAACCAAAGCTTCTATTGGTAGTTATACAGACTTACCTCCCGATCTCAAAAACTCTAAATTAATATTAAATATACGCAATTCCAAATACAATTGCTTGCAACTAACTATTTCTGCTTGGCTACATCCTGCCACGGTCCATGCAACACGTGAAATTAATTTCCAGAATAAACTAATTGCACCAAGACAACAACATGAAAACACCTTCGGCTATATAATTCGAATACAAAAATTTTTTAGTATTAATATTTGGATATACACACCCTGTGTTGATGGTAAACTTGAATTGCTTAAATCAGTGGATGGTTTTAATAAAGATATAAAAGATGTAAGAATATTGGTTTGGGGGGATGGACAAAGAGAACACTGTGCCCTAATTAAAAACATAGAAACCCTGTTATGTCGACCGAATAGAATGAATCATAAATTCTATTACTGCAAAAGATGTACATATTGGTTTAACTCTCAAATTAAATACAACAATCATGTATGTAGCCACTCTTTCAAACCAGAGATTATTTGTCCTAGGAAAAAACATATTATTTTATAAATGAACATAAGCGTCATAATATAAAAAGTATTATAACTGCTTATATAGTATGTTACATTGAAGAAGTATATAGTATGTTATATAGAAGTCGCAACTAAAGACTGTAAATATGTAATAGCTCAACACATAGCAATAAGTGTGGGTTACATCTGGCAAGGTACTTTCAAATACTACTTTGGTCTAGTTTGCATCAAAAGATTTGCTAGAGGTCTATTAGAAATTGAAACAGATAATAGTTTCAAGTTAAAAAACCAATGATATTTAGTAAAGAAGATGAATTATATCATGAAACCAATAACACTTGTCATATTTGCAGCAAAACATTTATTAAAATGTAAGAAATCGTTGTCAAGAAACTGGTAAATTTAGAGGGCCAGCATGTATTATGCGTAATCTAAGATATAAACAACAAAACTTCATTCCCGTAATGTTCCATAATGGCTCTGGTTATGATTTAAATCTGCTATATAGTGAACTCTTTAAACAGATTAATGATAAAAAAAGTAGATAACATACTACTAGCTGCTGATAAGTCCAAGATGTTTAGCATCGGTTGTCTTAAATTCTTAGATAGTTATAACTTCTTAGCTATGCCTCTTGATCAAATGGCAAAGATATACGGGTGTAAAACTAAAACATAATATCCATTTGAATACTTTGGTTTAGACAATGGCGTTATAGGTAATCTAAATAAAGAAGACTTCAAGTCTTTACTATCTAATAAATTACCAGCACAAGAAGAAGTCGATAACTTTAATAAAGACAACAGTCATAAAGCTGGTAAATATCTAACTATAGAGTACTTACAGAATGATGTGAAACTATTAGACTACTGCATGAATGAATATGTTAAATTAAGTATGAAAGAATTTGGTCTCAACCCTCCACACTATGTTAGTCTCCCTGGTTATATCTTTGATTGTTGGTTAATGTCAAGTGGTGTTATATTAGATACATTACAAGATAAGCAAATGCTAGATGATTTTGTTGAAGCAAAGAGAAGTGCTATAAGTGGTATAATGGGTGATAGATATTTTAATATTGGTAATGGTAATGATAATGATAATAGTAATAGTAATGGCAAGGGTAATGGCAATTACAATGACAATGTCAATGACAATGACAATGACAATGGCAACACAATATGGTACATAGCCTATACGGCTATGCAATGATACAAAAGTTACCTTATAAGAACTTCAAGTACTCTGACTCATCTATAGATTTTATATTAAATACACCCAGTGATAATGATCATGGTTACTAAATAGTTTGCGATATTATGAAATACGAATAATTGTAAAGATAGAACAGAGCAACTACCACTAATGCCCAATTGAAGAAATATAAATGATAATGATTTAGACTATAGAGAAAGAGATGGAGGCAAGATCAGAGAAATTAATCTTAGATCAAAACAACAAAACAGAATAAATGGTTCATTATAGGATTTTAAAATTCTATGTTAAGATGGGTGTAAGAGTAACTAAACTTCATAGAGTAACTAAATTTAAACAAAAAGAAATATGTAGAGATTACATTCAAAACGATACTAATACAAGAGCAACAATTAAAACTGAAGCGGAAAAGGATTTAAGGAAATTAATGAGCAAATCACTATATGGAAAAATATGCATTAATCCTCTACACTTCCTTCAAAGTAAGTTCTTACGCGATGAAGAAAAGATAATGAAAAGTATAAGTAAACCAACATTTAGGAATATAACTAGATAAAAAGATTATAGCCAAATTGAATATATAAAGAAAAAAATAGAATATGATTCTCCAGTATATGTAGGTGGTACTATATTAGAATTAAGTGAATTACACATGTATGGTGTATTCTATAGTATTCTTCAACCATCCTTCAAAGATCTACAACTCCATTATATGGATACTGATAGTTTCGTATTAAGTATTAGTGGGGGTAATGATGACAAGGAACATAAGGATCTGTCCAATCTCGAACCACCAATCAAAACTAATAAAAAAGTTCCAGGTAAATTCAAACATGAATTGGGAAGTAGAATAATAGAAGAGTTTATAGCTCTGCCACCAAAGTCAAATAGCTTTGAAGATTATCCAAATAAAATTAGAAAGAAAAAAAAGAATTGTAACAATGCTAAACATGAGGAGTATGATAATGCATTAAAGTATAACACAAAGAGAACTGTAGATGAATGTAGAACGCAAAAAATTTGGTGATTTCATGTCAACAACAAAAACAAGCAAGATTAGTCTAAACACATTTGAAGATAACAATTTTATGTAAATAATATTAGAAGCTATCCTCATGATGAGAATCTATATCTATTCAAAACAGATTAAATAAAAAAGATTAAAACTACTCCATTAGAGCTATTGATAAAATTAGGGTTAGATGCAAGTAAAGAATCATTAATCTGTGAAACAGAATCGCTGATAAATAATATTCTATAACTGACTATTCATGATGATAGGAAGTTAATGGACCCTGAAATTAAACTATAGAAAGATCTGTGAATATGAGTATAAATATAAAATTGAATATAATTATGAATAAAAAAATAATTAGTAGTAAGTAGTTAGTATATTATATATCATTATCCCCCTTAGTACATATTATTTTTATATTAAAAAAATAATTATTTTTTCTTTTATATAAAAAATGACTACGCTAGATAAACTTATAGAAATGAACAGCCTAGAAAAACAAAACACAAGAAAAAGATTAGAAGATAAATTACGACAACAAGAATATTATGGTGAAATAGAAGAGCTATTTTATCCTCTAACTAAAACTTTAAACACTAATAACGAAACAATACAAGCCTATAATGAAACATGGCAGGCCATAATTAAACAATGCAAGCTCTTCAAAACAAAACTTTAGCCGCGTTAGAAAGTAATACTAATGCTTTAAAGAGTCTAGGGCACCATCAACAAAGCAGTTTTCTTATGATTGATATTTTAATAGAAATATGTAAACAAACAAATAAACAATTCCAATTAATATCAGTTGATCCAAATTTAAAGAAATTTAAAAGAAATGGTGCAGATGTATCTCTAGTACCAGATGGTATAAAAATGAAAGGTAAAGTCTATGATTTTTCTAAGGGCTTTGCTATGTTTATTACTAGTAAATATGTAACCGAAAGAGATATAAAAGGCGATGAAATCAACATAAAACAATTTCTAAAAGATATTGATTATAAACAAAGAGGAGAGAATAAAAGTAAGAGGTCAAAAGTTAAAGGAAAAATGTTTGCTAGTATCAGTGAACCCACTTCTCAGGTTATATCAATACCAACCTCCAGTTAAGATGAAATATATCGACGTGATACTACTGACTATGAGCAAGGGGTAGTAGGAAAAGAAGAAGGAGATGAAGAAACTGATTACGAAACTGATAAACAAATAGAAGCTAGTGGTCATAGCAAAACAGGCCCGAATAGTTTAATTGAAAGATTAAAAATACTTATACTAGAAACAAAAGCTGGGTAGGATGGATTTTAAAATGAAATGTTAAATATATCTAAACAACAATTATCTATGAATATTAATAATCAAGAACAACTAGACAATTTTGTTTTTAATTATTGTAAATAAATAATGGTGGAAAAAAACAAGACACACTTAAAGCCAAACAACAACGACTAGCTAGAGAAGTATTTAGTCCTCAAATAACAAAGTTTAGAAGAGTAAGAATAATACAATTATACAAATATGAAACATAGTCAGCTGATTTAATTGATAAGTCATCTCTAAGTAAATACAATAATAATTATAAGTTTATTTTAACTGTTATAGATATATTTACAATATACGCGTGGTCTATTCCATTGAAAAGTAAATCTGGTTTATCTATAACTAATGGCTTTAAGATAGTATTAGGTGAATGTCGAAAACCAGAAAAGTTATGGGTAGATAGAGGTAGTGAGTTTTACAATAAATCTTCACTTAAAGAATATGAGACAGAACGATATCCTACATACAGTGATTTAAGGCTGTATTTATGGAGAGATTCAATAGAACATTATTACACATAATAAATAAACCAATATACATCAATGGTGATGGTAATTGGGCAAATAGTTTAAATGATGCAGTAATAACCTATTACAAAAATATTCATTCAACAATCAATATGACACCCGTTGATGCTTCTAATAATCCCGATAAGGTTAAATACTATGTTAATTCTACTAAGATTAAACCAAAACTTAAAGTCGTTGATTACGTCAGGAATGCTGTCAAACGTAACATTTTCTCTAAAGGTTACACTTCTAATTGAAATAGAGAAGTGTTTAATGTTAATGAAGTTTTAAAAACAAAAACACCAACATATAAGATAGAAGATAGAAGATAGAAGAAGGAGGTTAAAAACTATGAACAGGAACTATAAAAATCCGAATTTGATTCTGAATCTGATAATAAGGTTTTGGAATCTTTAAATATCAACATAGTTGCGGGTTCTCGATAGACTTCCGGTCAAGACCTACGGTCAGCTACGAGGTGGTTCCAGTTCTTTCTTTAAACAAATACAAAGATGACAAGAAATAGATTTAACCAAACGAAAAATAAATGGGCATCATCAAAAAACTTCACACTAAGTAAGGCTCGTGGGTTATTCCTAGAAGATAATGATAACATTGACATGAAAGATACCTATAAAAGTACAAATTTACACCCTCCCATAGATGAAAAAGATGTTACTAATAAAGAGTATTGTGACAATAACTTATTATCCTCTTTTAATAAAATCGATATTTTAAGTAAAAATACAATTGAGCTAAGAAAAGGCAATTTTGATAAAGACGCAGCTAAAACATTACAACTAAACAAAAAACAAGTTAATGATGGACTAATTAATGATTATATTAAACCAGGAAATGAAGTTATAAATGATGTTACTTTTCTAATAAAGTTGTCCCTGACACTATCCCTAAGTATAATCAATTAAAACAAGAATTTGATATTAATAATTTTAATCAGAATATTACTAACGTTCACCTAGATGATATGTTCACTACTGGTCTAAGGGGATTTTAAAAAAATAATGAAAAGAATAATTCCTATATAGATGAAGCCCTTTTAAAGAATAAAAACAATAGAACAATATATAAGTGCTATATTACTTGAATGTAAACTTCTTGACAACAAAGAAGAAACAAGACTACAGATGCATTATGAATTTGATCAGGAAGATATAATGAACGATATTGAGAGTTATTTTACTACTGAAAATGAGTCAACATTCAGCACCGAGTGAGAGATTACTTTACCCAAACTTGACAACCATTGGTGAAACCGCTTCACGGATTTACGAACAATACATAAACGATAAAATCCTAGCTATTAATAAATTTAATTATATTATTAACATTATAAAAGATATTAGAAATTATTATGAAACTGAAACTAATAACTATAATAAGAAGTTGAATAGATATAAAAATGACACTTACACTGCTGAGATAACAGAAATAATATTATCATCTATAGCAACAACTGCAACATCAACATCAGTTGCATTAACAGGCATATTGTTACCTTATTCAATACCAACAGCTTTTGCTACAGCAACCGTTTGTGGTTCTTTATCAAAAAAAGTTAATACTAAAATAAGAAAAAAGTAATAAAATATTCACAAATGTATATTTTAAGTAAACAGTTTAGTGATAAGTTTAATAGACTATATACTAAATCAATGAATGGTAAAAAAATAGATAATGATGAATAAAATGAGTTAGTTAAGGTATATGAGGAATATAAGAAGAATGAGAAAAGTAAATTGAGTATTTTTTTAAAACTAATGTTATTAGTGTTTAGTTAAAATAACTTATATAAAAATATTAGTATTAATATCCACCATTAGACGTATCTAGTCATAGACTTACACTTACACATAGACTAACACTTACACTTACACTTTAACTTATAGTCATAGTCATAGTTATAGTCATAGTCATAGTCATAGTCATAGACTTACACTTATAGTCATTGCTATAGTCTTAGTCATATTCATAGTCATAGTCATCTGCGGAGCAGTTCCTGAGAGACAAAGTTATCTATTAAACTCTAATATAACTAATAATCTCTTCTTTGTACCTAAATATAAACCTCTACCTTTCTGTACGACTTTTATACTTTCACCAGTAGTTTCAAATTTAATTATATCAGATGTAGCTGATAACGCAGCTCTTGGGTTTCTACTTGCAGCTGCACTTCCTATTTTACTTTCTATTTCTAATGCTCTTACTGGTTTATTAGCAACTTTGTTTCCAAAGTTAACTGTTGCTCTACCAACACTTTTAAAGAATCCTTCAATTCTTCTGCTTCTATATGTTGCATCAGATACTGTCATTGACTCATTCCTTCTACACTTAACACAATTAACCTTTAACATCTTAGTTCCTTTAGCTGTGACAACCCCTCTTACATTATTAGTGCCACAATGATGTCTACCATCAACACCATAAGAATTAGTTTTAAACTTACTAAAGTTACTCATATTTATATATAAAAAATAATGGAAATTAAAAAAGTTTAGTCCCTTTGTTGTTAAGCCATTAGCTAAGACTAAGATTAAGCCTAAAACTAAACCTAAACCATTGCCTAAGGCTTAGACTAAACCCAAGCCTAAGACTAAACTTGAAGCAAGAGGTTTGTCTCTAGAGAATAAGAAGAAACTAGATCTTATTTATGCTAAAGGTTTTGTTGAGACTAGTAGGAAATAGTATATAGCTAGAACTAGAGCTAGAACTATAGCATTGACAATGACTATAACACTGACTAGAGCAAGAACTAAAACAACTGCTATAACAATGAATATGACAATGCCTATAACATTAACTATAAATAAGATACAATATCAACCATCTTATTACCACCACTATTAACACTAATATCCTTTCTAGTTAATACCAATGCTTGACATATAACACCTGCAACTGCTGCACAAAATTCAAAATTAAGTTGTATTGGTTGTAATCCTATATGATCTTTTTGATATCTAGTATCAAATACATAAATTCTATAACTACTTCTGTATGTTCTATGATTTATATATGGTTTAATATTATGAGGTAACCCATTATAATCTTTATTAAAACTAACAATCTCTTTAAAAGCCTCCTTATAATTATTAGTACCATAATTGATATTCATTCTATCCTCGGGATAAAAGTCACTATCAATCTTACAATAACATTCATTAACATTCACTATATCAAGTGTACTTGCATCATGCGTTTGTTCATTAGTATTATTATTTTCAAAAGCAATTATTATGTATTGGGGTCTTTCCATAAAACTTTCCATACCAAGATCAAATAAGAAGTTAGTAGCATTGGGTACATTCTTGTAAAATGTTTTTCTCTCATAATAATTGAATTCAATATTATTCTTTTTATTTAACCCTTTCTGTACTTTACTTCTATTATCATTACTAGGATCAATACTAGGCACACACCATGATATATCTCTAATTTCTACGTTACCATCATTAGCTACTGCACCAGCAACAGCGTTTACTCTATATAGAGCTATATCATTATTATTTCTTTTTAATAATAGTTTGAATCCTAACCCATATATAATCTTTTCTAAGTAATTTACAAAATCAAATAGATTACTCATCTTAATCATCATATACATATGACCTATTTGTGCAGCAGCATGATCACTTTTGAGTTGACTGTCCCTATTACCTTGATTTCTAACAAAACCACTCTCATATACACCATCAGTACTAGTTAATAACTTATACATCAATAGATTAGGTTGACAATGATCTATATACTCAATTGTCTTTCCACCACTGGTTTCAAGATTAACTGAACTAAATATTGCCATCATGCCATAACTAACTAATCTGACATTAGCATAACTAGCAAATACACTCCCAGCATTATTTGATACAACAAACTCTATCTCTAGATATGAATCGCGTATATTTAAGTGATTCTCTTCTCTATTGAGAAAGATATTAATGTAAATATTAACTGTAATTATCGTTGCTAAATTATTTGGTTTATTCTTTAGAATCTTACTTTTGTTTATATCATTATTATAACCATAAGTTGTATCCAAATTAAAGTCCATATTTATAAAACAAAAAATTAATTATAACTATAACTAAGGCCATAACTCTGACTATAACTATAATTATAATTATAATCATAACTCTAACTATAAATATAATTATAGTTGTAATTATAACTATAATTAGTATTATTTGAATAATAAAAATGACAGACAACTTAATCTTATGGGAACCACAAAAGATGCATGAAGCTCTAACTAAAACAAAAGAAGAGCATACACTTAATCTTAGAATGATAAAGCCAACAGAAAAGTTTAACTTTAGTGAACCTATTTTTAATACAAAAAAATTAGGTTTAATAGATTATCAGTCTATAAATCGGTGTTAAATGTGAACAGAAGGAATAAACAGTTCTTATATGCTAGGACGGTTATAGAAGATTCATCAATCCAGGAACCGGCTTCGCCGATGGCAGAACGTCTTAGCTCTAACACTAACTCTAACACTAACACTAACGCTAGCTCTAACTCTAACACTAACACAAACTACAACATTAATGAAGAAAGAGCAAAGCTCCCTGCTATGGCAGAACCTCTTATCTCAAGGCATAGCCCCTACTCAAACATTTTATCTGTTCTTAATTATATTTATAAAGGAATCCCATTGTTATACTCAACTATTACACCAGGTGCGTATGAGTTAACTGACATAGCGGAACTAATAAAAGAAGAAACTGATGGTAATGTTATAAAAGAACCAGATAGAAATACAATGAAATAAAAAATGGAGATCGAACAAGGAGCACTTAGCTTTGATGTAGAAAACTCAATAGCCTCATTACTAGGATTAAGGAAAGTAGTTTATAAAGCGGGTATATAAACATGTCAAAAATTTTTTGATGTTATGGGTTTTAATACTGTTAACATCCATTGCTATGTTATATCTGGTGTTAAAGATAATGGTAATAACACAGACATACTATATACTTTTACTCTAACAGAACCACCAGGCTACCTGATAAATATTATACCAACTAATATCTTATGTCAAAAGGTAACAAAGGATTGAATAGAATATATTGAATTTCATATAAAAAATGAGCAAGGAAGACCAATTGATTTCAATGCTGATGTGTTGAGTTTTACTTTACATTTGTATTAGTCATAGACTTATACTTATACTTAGACCTATACTTAGACTTATACTCAGACCTATATTTAGACTTAGACTTATACTTACATTTACACTTATACTTATACTTAACCATGGTGAAACATGGGCAAAGCCCTATAAATATTATTAAACTATGAAACTCTCCAATCCCAATAATTCTTAGTTTACCACAATCAAATCTATTTTTAGATTTATCAATGACAAAGTAATTATAAGGTCTGGACCACACCTTAATAAATATTTTACTAAAATCATTATAACTAAGTTCAGCAACATTAAAGTGAACATTATATAAAACCATGGTAGCTTTGCCTGTTTGTTCAAAGAAATTAAATAGATTACAATTCTCTCTAACATTCTTTCTATCTGCTGAGAATATATTTTTCTAAGATATATCATATCACATTTTTCTTGTCTAGTTCTACAAAAGTATTCATTAATAATTGGTTCTTTAGCTATAACATCATCAAATATCTTTTGGTAGTTTATCGGGGTGGGGTATTTCTTTTATATCCTTAAAAAACACAATATCTTTATACTCTAAATCATTATATTGATTACCAGTGGGACCAATGATATATAATATATCAAATTGTATGCCGGGTATAAATAGATGCTTTAATAAGACTGTCTTACCACACTCACTAGGACCTGCTATTATACATCTGAGGTTTTTTGGGGAAGGATGCATGGACCGTTGTATTCCTATCAGTTTTCCAGACTTCCATTAACATCGACCAATAAATTATATGGGGGACCAGAGGCGGAAGCCCCTTTATTTTTGGTGTACCAAGCCTTGATACTTTTAGGGAAGGGGCCCCTGAGACCATTGGTGAAACAAGGCCCGACCTTCGACATCCACATCCAAAACCACATTGTGAACAGGGTTTATCTCTTTGATTGGTTGGGGAAGGGCTAGCTTTGTTACACCAGCCAAGGACTTCGTCCCTTTCACGAGCCTTCGACCACACTGTGTCATCATCATCTGATAAGGGGTATTCTTGTTTACCATTAGCCTTGACATTAACATTGCCATTAGCATTGCCTTTGTCATCGGCCGTAGGCTGTGGGTCAAACCCGTTGACATTGTCAGTGACGTTTTCATTGCCAATGTCATTGACATTCTCATTAACATCATAATTAACATTATCATTTACACTATCATTAACATTGTTGTTACCAGATTCATTGAAATTGACATTGAAACCAGCTTCAACTCCAAGTTTATCTTTAACTTTACAACCTAAACACTCATTATATGCTTCAGGGGACTTGACTTGATTAACTAGAGTAATCAAAGCACTTTTCATTCTATAACCATTATCAATAAGATAGATCATGTATAAACAATAAGCCCCACAATAAGATTATTCATATTATTTTATTCTTTCATCTGAGCCTAGATCAACATATTCTTTTAAGAATAAAGGACGAGTCTTAACACCTAAACTGTCAAAGTAATGTATCTTTCCACCATCTCTTCTTATATCTAGAACCCACTGAGTACCATCAGACGGGTGTAGATTTCATTTTTGATTAAAGTTATTCTCATTAATGTTGTCAGGGGTCCGATCTCTCATTGCTATCTCAATCCGAGTTAGACTTATATCGTTTCCTATATCTCCTATTTTGATAATTCTCATGGGTTTATTATCAATGCTAAATGTTATAATAAGTTCTTCAAACGTTAGGGTAAGCATTTCTATGTAATAAATATTATTGTTCAATTATGGTAAAGCATGGTCGAAGACCCATAAGTCTAAGTCTGTAAGACTATAAGACAATAAGACTAATTATAAGTCTACGACTATGACTATGACTATGACTATGAGTATGACTATGACTTTGTCTAAGTCTAAGTCTAAGTCTAATTTTAAGTCTAATTACAAGTCTATTTATAAATCTAATTTTAAGTCTAATTATAAGTCTAATTTTAAGTCTAATTGTAAGTCTAAGTCTAAATTTAAGTCGAAGTCTAATTATAAGTCTATATTTCATATATAAAAATGGAGACAAGCCCTATAATTTCTGTACTTGTTTTAATAGGAGTAGTTTTTTATCTATTATTTGTTTTGCCAAGTAAAAAACCAAACTAGAATAAAGCTTTGAACGGTTCATGAATAAAAGTTTATTCAGATTTGAATTCCAAAAGTCACCACTGCATACTATTGTTTATGGTGCTAGTGAAACAGGCAAGACTTATTTTGTTTAACAATACTTAAATTTGTATCAACAAGACAAGGAAGAACATAAAAAGAAAATAATCGTGGTGTGTAAAGAAGAGAAGGGGTGGATAAATCCAGGAACTGGAATGCCCTATGACGGATTTAATATTTGTGGTATAGATATGATTACATCAAAAAACATAGACTATTTTGAAAATTGTGTAATTGTTATTGATGATATGAGCAAAAAGTTAAAAATTAATATAGCTGAATATTTTGCAGGTGGGAGACATAAGGATATTCAAATGATTGTAATGGGACATAAACCAGCTCAAATAGATAATACGGACGGCAAGAATGATTTGTGATACTATTTACATAAAAACATATAATGGAGCTGATCTATTTGGACATTTTAAAAAAAATATATAAATGTAAGCCTTACTTGCATGGCATAATTAAGGATTTAAATAGAAGTTTTTATAGTTGCACAGATACAACAGCTGAAGCACTTCGTTATGGCTTGATTATGTATAATGTTAAAGATGATGATATAATTATTTTTGATAAAAATAGAACACCTATATATGGCTCAAGAATTGGTTTCATGGATCTTAAGGCCCTTAGTTCAAAAGATGAACTAGATAATGATTAGATAGATAAACTTATAGATTATATTAAACCACTAATGAATAGTGCTACAAATAGAAATACTATTTATAAAGATAACTAAATATTCTACTTTAATAAACTTCTTATTTCAAGAGGTATTGAGATTAAGAATGATGTTCTAATTGAAGGTTTTTGCAAAAGGGAAAACGTATTTGGGTTGGATAGCATGGGCCATAGGTTTACTCTTAGCAATATAAAGTTATATGAAACCTGACCCAACAGTCAAAAAATGCAGCACGGGTCGAAACACAAACAAGTCATTTTATAAATAGAACGGGGTCATTAATCAACTCCGCTTGGGGAAGAAGAGATTTCGACTATGGCAAAGCATGGCAAAGCATGGACGAAGTCCCATGGACGAAGTCCAATGAAAATCAATTTAGAGCATGAGTTTGTTGAAGTCCCATAGAGAAATCCAGTGAATATGACAAGCGTTCACCCCTACCATGGATTTTACAAGAAGAATAAATTGATGAAGAGACTGAAACTTTAAGTAAAAGGGGGTAAAAGATTTAAATGAACTGTATAAAAATAATCTTAAATTTAAAGATGAGATTATAAATTTTATTGGAGATAAAGCTGAATTGAGTAGAGAAAAGATTTTAGATAAAAGATTTAAATATAACACTTTTAATAAGTTAGGTATGGAAACTCTGGCTAAGTTTACCTTCTCTAAAGATTATACTAAAGATTTAATTGGAATTATAGGACATCATAAGATATCATGATTTATAAAAATATTATAATTTAAATTTTGCCTTCTCTAAAAATTATAATTTGTTATAAATAAGTAAATAATATGACTAAGTCGGTGGCCAAGTCTAGGACCAAGTCTATAACTAAAATTATGACTAGAGTAAACACATAAATTTGTAAGACAATATAAATGTAATTTTGACTAGATATAAGAATTGGTAAATAAATAAATAAATAATTGAAACTACAATTATATTATAATTTAAAAAGATTGGATAGATATAAGAGATTATACTAGATTTATGATCAGTTATAAATAAATAAATATGAATTTTTGATTCCTTATAAACGGTTAATATAGATTTTTTAGATTGTAATTATAATTGTGGAACCCCATATATTTTACTTTTTCATTATAAAATGGAACATGAAAATAAAGTTAGTAAGTGTGCATGTGGAAAAGAATCAATAAGTGGTAATTGTGTGGGAGGAATTAGTTCAAAATTAAGAGGAATTGCTTCAAAATGTTCTAGCTCTAACTCTAGCTCAAGCTCAAGCTCTAGCTCCAGCTCTAGCTTTAGCTCTAGCTCTATTCCCAATTCTGACTCTGATTCTAATTCTAATTCTAATTCTAGCTCTAAATCTAATTCTATCCCAATTTCTTTCCCTAGTACTATCCCCGACCCTAACCCAAAGAAAAGTCATAATAGTCTTATAGAAACAAATTTTTATAAAACAAATAAAACTTGTAATAGACGTAGAGTTCTAAAACAAAAAACATCTTTTGACAAAAAGAAATCTATATTTAGAGAATGTAATTGAACTAAGGTTAAGTGTTAATATTGTACTTCTTTATTAGGCTTTAGTGGGTTAAAGGGCTCATAAAAAACTCTCATTTAGAAATAAATTTACCCAGAGGTGTTTATTCAGTTAATGTATTAGAGTCTTTTAAAAAAATAAAACCCGTTAATGAATTTATTAAATCTAATACAATAGATGGAGAAGCATGGTCGAAGACCCATAAGTCTAATCCAATAGATGTCAAAGCATGGTCGAAGCCCATAAGTCTAATATAATATATAAGTCTAATGTAGCAGATGGCGAAGCATGGTCGAAGACCCATAAGTCTATTACAATAGATAAGTCTGATTCAATAGATGGCGAAGCATGGTCGGAGACCCATAAGTCTAATGAACCCGAATATTATAATCATCATTATCAATATCTATATCAAAGATCATTAGCATTATCATTATCATTATCATTATCATTATCAATATCATTATCATGAGCAAAAAGTATAATATAATTAAATTTTAGACAAAAATTAAAATAAAGCGCATAGATCGCACAGTGCGCATAATGGAGCCCATAATTTGAGTAGAAAGTGTATGCGAAATATGCGGAAAGTATGAGCATGGTGTGCTCATGCTTGCGGGTTGTGGATTAATTTTCGGTGTTTCACCGGGTATACATTTGTTCATCATAAAACGTTTGCTTATTTTTGCAGAGTGAAAGCCATGATGAATAGCCAAAAAATGCTGTGGAGAAAAAAGGTCCACTCATGGAGAATTTTTTTAGAAGATTCTTTCTTCTAGAATGTTCGGACATGACTTTTAACTTAAAATTAGTTATCCTTTCCAAAGTAATTACCTGTTTTAAAGTAAAATAATAATTAAATCCTTCTATTAAATTGAATGCTTTATTTAATCTATTAAAAACTAAATAAAAATTTTAATAAATACTCAACTTGCAAGCTAATATTTAAAGACGTCTTATATTCGAAATTTTCACTCGTTTGATATCATTCTGCTAATGGTTATGGTCATTTCTGTTAATGGAGGCGGCCATTTTAGCATGACGCGCACTTTTCCTTTCCATCATTTATTGATCTGTTTTTAAACTACGCAAAGTGAGAGTGTATTGTGTATATAGTTTTGCTTATAGTAGTGGATAAAACAGGGCTTCCACATACCACACACAAACACACGCCAAACACACATCACACAAACAATCTATTTTTCAAACGTTTCTAGATTTGGGTCTTCATTATAATAGCTCTCCGTGAAATTATAACTCTCACCCCATTGCGGTAATTTCGCCAAGAGTTTCGGGCTACAGGTTATCTATCCACTAGGTTAGAAGGGGGTATAATGAGAAAACTCCCTATTTTTTTGCCAAGATTGACTGTGATTTTTTCTATTCAAAATTAGGATTTTTCGGGTCTTTCCTACTTAAGCCCCCCCCCCCACCCAGCTTAGCGGTCAGATAACATATAGCCCCCCCTCCCAAAAATAATGTAAAATATATTTATACCATTACGGGTCTATAATTTCATGGGGTGGAGGTTTATAATGGGAAAGACTCCATGTTTCGCATCTTAAGCGAGGCTACGTAACTCGAAGAATAACTTCAAAGTTAAGACTCAGCATCATACGAAGAGCTCGATAAACGCCAGAAGCTTTGAATGAATTTTAGGAGAGTCACATAACCAGTATTACAGTACTTCAGATCTTTTTGCGTTTGTGCCCCCCAAGTTTAGTGGGCGCAAATTAATTGCATCCCCAGACGCACATGTCACATTTTTACAATAAGATTTACTATGTCATGTCACGTGCTCTGTATTTTTTTTGGGGGGGGGAGGGGCATAACGTACTGGGGAGCACAAACTAAAAGGATCCAGAATTTCAAGCAACTCTCTGAAGTGTAGCAAGCTGTAAATATTTGGGCACTATTTTGATGAAGTTTTGAGTCTGACCAAAGGATATACAACTTGCGACGACAATTAACGGGAAGATACGGATAATCTTACGTGAGATCTAATATGATAATACTTTCAAAACAAAGAATGCAGAACAAAAGAATCTACTCGATTTTTTGTTTTGTATCTGGAATCAATTTCGGGTGGTATCTTGGTCATTGCAAAATACATTGTTTAGAAATTGCTGTTTTCTAGTGATCTTGAACATGATAGTGCTGTCCATTGATGCTTTGTTAGAAATTTTAGCAAATAAAAGGCGACATAAACCGAAAAAAAAACAACTTTGTGCTATCCAGCATTATGTAAGCTGGGATGGTTTCCGATTGTGCCCCCCACCTCCAGTACATTAAGCCTCCCTCTTCTAGATAAAAAGCTTGTGACGTAACGGCACAAAGGTGAAAAGTCCGAGCTTTGTGTATGTTAATGCATACTATGAACACACTTCGGTCCATAAATTCCACAAGACCGTACGCCGCGAGAAATTACCAATCTCCCATAAATTAAATTCAGTGATCCCGTTGAATAAACGTCGAAGTTCTGACTTAAAATCTCAAACCTCTTTGAGGTTCCCGTTCAACACAAAAGCTTGCTGTTGTTTGCGCAGAAGCCACTTCTAAATTTCTACTAAAAAACCAGAAGTTTATTGGCCAGACGTTTCTAGATTAGGGTCTTGCCCATTACGGCCACTCGCGAAACTATAACTCTCACCCCTTACGGTGTATTCACCAAGAATGGGGTGCTACAGGATGTCTGACCACTAGATTTTAGGTGGACGCTATAATGATAAAAATCTCTATAACTGACTGTCAGTTTTTTTATTTCAAAAAGTGCACGTTAAGTTACTCGGAGCAAGGTTACGTGACCCGGAAAAGTAACTTCAAAGTATTGATTTAATATCATACGAACAGCTCGATAAACGCCAGAAGCTTGCAACTTTTTTTAATGAGAGTCACATAACCTTTATCGTAGTACTTCGGATATTTTCCGGAGCTTAGTGGGTGCATATTATTTGTTTCCCCCCAACGCAGGTTGCACTTTTTTTACATAATGATTTCCTATATAATGGCACGTGCTCTGTAACTGAGATAGCATAAGGTGCGGGGGGGGGGGGGGGGCACAAACGGAAATGATCTACTGTTTCACGCAACTCTCTGAAGTGTAGCAAGCTGTAATAAATTGGGTATTATTTGGAGGAACTTTTGAGTCTGACGAATTCATATACAGCTTGCGACGAAAATGAGCAAGTTTTTGTTTATCTTATCCTCGATCCAGCATTATGCAACCATTATCGTCGGTCCAGCATAATATAGGCTTTGTATATGTAAAATCAAACTAAGAATGCACTTCTTTTAATAATTTTTGACGACCCGTACGTCGCGAGAAAAATATAAACCTCCTCCAAACTAAATACAACAGATATATTGTCTTCATTCCAAAAATTTGTACTAATATGTGCAGCTAGACTACTTCCAGCCATTCGGATGGTCAGCATCTTTTTTAGAAAAAAGACAGTTTCTGACCATGAAAAAAGGGGGTCGGAATAAATCTGCAGGCTGTAGCGGACTTCGTTCTTTCCGGTTTCTTCAACTTATGTCAGTATATTCTCAATACTATTGCCGCTATTGTTGTTTTCTGTGCAAAGAGTGGTTTTTATTTGGATGCAGACAACAGAGATGAGTTAGAGCTGTTCAGTTGCAGAACTATTACCGCAAGTTTCAATCAAATTTGCTGTTTTTGTGCTAGGGAGTTACATTTATAACCAGAGGGCTAAAATTTATTACTCGAAATTATCATTTACTTGCTAACTTTTGATACAGACTTGGAATTGAAATTAAAGAGGTTCCATAATCTGCCAAAAATGTTAACCCCGGTTCGATATGTCACCGCCATTCAACGAAAAATTGTGTAAGATAAGCGTTGAATGCGGTGAAATTATTTAAATCAGGCGGTGAATGCGGTGGAAAAACTTATATCGCCTCTTAGCGGGGTGAAATTACATAATTTCACCGCTGAATACAGCGGTGAAGATATATAAATCCACCGCTTTGAATAAAAGAGATAAATTTGTTTGAGATCAGAAGTAAATGATGGGGAGAAAGGGAGGAATTGTAAGATTTAACACCCCACCCTAAAATTAACCCTTAATCTTACATCTTTTAGAAACTTTTTTCTAAGCTGTCTGTGATTTTATGTAATTTCAACACTAGAGTAAGCAGTGAACTAACAAAAAATCACCTCATTTTACCGCAACAATTTGTAATTTCACCGCTATTCTTAGAAAAGCTGAACCCATAAGTTTTACAAAGAGTAGATTCAAATTGGCTTGAATTCATAACACATGTAAGTGAGAAGTGGTGCAGTGTAAGAAGAAGTGGCTGACATGCAGGAAGTGAGAGGTTCGAATCTGTGCAAGAAAAGTAACTGTAGTAAGAGGTGAAAAGTGGTCAATTTTTGTAAGTTCGCAGCTTACTCAAGTGGTATACTTACAAAATTTCACACATTTCACCGCAAAATTATGTACAAAATTTGCGGTGAAAAAATCAACTTTTCAACCCAAATCTTTCATATTTTTCCGATTTTTTCTCGACTCGGGACGTTGTTTATTTTCTGCAAATTATCCTAAGAAAAGTCTATTCTCACGGTTTATTTTTTGTAAACTTAAAGCTTTAGATCTAACGAATTTTATTTTGCCTTCTAATAATGATTAATTTTTCTGATTACCTTTGAATAGAATTGATAACTGTATTGGAGAATCTTGCTATTATAAGAGTAATAGAATTTTTGGTCATCCAGCTTCAATTTAAAAAAAAATTCCTAATGATTGAAAATATGGTAATAAAAAGTAATTTTCAATCAACATTATAAAAGGTCATTTTTAATCTTTTTTTATTCAATTCAAAAATTATGTTACACAGCCAATAATAGGTTAAATTCCGTTTTTTTCATTCTTTTTTCTAATGTGAGTTCTGATCATAATTTTGGTAGCGGGAAAATTTAGAGATTTAATTTTTTTGTTTCATAGGATCTTTATTGCACGACAACGACGTATTTCCTGGCACCCATTGATCAGTCATTCAGGGGTTGGCAAAGTTCTCTTGATAACTGTTGTCCTTAGAAATTAGCAAAGGATGCTTAGATAGTCATCAACAAAAAAACAAGGTTTACTTTTCAATTTTCAAACGATATAAAGAGGGAAAAACAGTTCAGTATTTTCGATTAACTGAACTAAAAAACTTTTTCAGTAAAGCAAAACAGAAAAACTTCTGATCAATAACAAATGCAAAAGATCTATTTCTTTGGAACTCTAAAAGGGGGATTAATTACATGAGTTGACGGAACGATTTCGGAGTAATGGAACTAACCACACAAACGACAAAAACCAAAAAAAATGTCATGACGTTTCGAAAAAAGATTATTTACCTGGAAAAATATCATTAACGTCTTTTTTCTCTGAACTTTTTACATTGTTTTCTGCAATCTGTTTTATAAGTTGGAATTTAACGAGTTCTTCAATGATCTTCTTTTGGTTTTTCTATGCAACCATGCGAGAAAAATTTTAGCATTGTTGCTTATTATTCGTTCGCTGAAAGTTATCTTTCGTAGGAGAAATTTTGTTCACTCTTGATTTTTTGCTTTATTTGTTTTTTGGGGCCATAAATCCAGAAATCATTACACAATGGGCAACTACACCATACGTCAATTTTTAAAAATAAATGATATCAGTCTTTCATTTTTTAAGGAAAAGCAATGTGGTTGTACTTTAATCAAAGCAGCAGTCACTATTGTTTTGACTAGCTAGCCGGGGTAAAAGGCAGCTGGGTGTGAAAACCTGTAGCTCTAAAAAACTACGTTAACAAATAGTAAGAAAACACCTCCGTACTTGCAACCGTTTTGTATTTTTGGTGGGATCAACGGGTTTTTTTAAATTCCTCCAGTAATAAACAGACATGGTTAGTTTGAAAAACTCAATACGCAGGTAGTGTGCAAAAATGCCAATATAAAAACTATAAAAACACACTTTGGATGGTTTTTAATTCCGTTGACGCATGTTTTTACTTTTGCCATCACATTAGTGTATCGCTAAGAGGCGTTGAACAATTTGCATGCAATGGGTAGCAATTGGCTTACATCAATTCATAATGTTGTTGCGAGCCCGGTACATATCACAAACGACAAAATACTACACAATGAGTAATTAGTTGAATTTAGGCGATCTTTAGTAGTTTTTTTTCAAATATGACTACTGATGGTGAAATTGGTCACGGGAAAACTGATAGACTTGTTTTTTTTGTTCTGTAGAAGAATACTTTGATTAACGAAAACAACCCAATTCCCGGTGCCTTTTGAACAATCAATTTTCAATCTATTCTTTAAACTTAAAACTAACGAGTTCTTCAATGATCTTTGCTCAGTTTTTTTAAATTCAGACTCAAAACCATGCCAGAATTTTTTAGCCGTGTTTCTTTTTTTGGTAACATTATTTCCCTGAATTTTTTTTATTTCTTGGGAGAGTTTTGTTTTTTATTTGCCCCTTTTTGATTTTTACAGACATACGAAATTTGTCTTAGTCTAAATTAAATATACGTGAAAAAAGCGGAACTCAGTTTATACATCAAAACTATCGATATGAAATTTGAAAAAAGCGGAAATTTGAAAAGAAAGTTTCTTTGCATATTATACCAAGCCAATAGGTGTTGTCGAAAAAATTTATGTCACTGCAGAACTCAATTGGATGCTTTCAGCGCTTGTCAGGAAACAATAAACAACATTGAATGCTTCAAGCATAAAAGCATCAAAAAAGAAAAAATCAATAAAAAAGGAACATTAGACACTAACAAAACTTCAACGGTTTTGTGCTTGGGAGTTGTATAGTTTTGGTTGTCATAAATGATAAAGGGGCCATTACAACCTATGTAATTTTTTATGGAAAAATTTGTATGAGGCTTTGAATCGGCCAAAAATTAACAAGCAATGTGGTTTTAACTCAATTAAAACCACTTTCACTACTGTTTTGTCCGTTTGGCTGGGGAAAGGAGCAGCTAGGTGCGTAAATCTATCGCTCTTTAAACCCGGGTCGAATGTCCTCCCTAAAATCCTCCCATTTTGTTGTAAGAGTGGGTGGGTAATTTGTCTATGGGGGGTAAATTGATGTAAGAGTCTGGGGTTATTTTGCTCAGAGGGGGTAAAATGATCAGGAGGTAAGAGTTGGGCTGCAATGGGAGGACTTTTGAGGAATTACCCCCTGACTAAAGTTGGCAGGTAAGAGTGGACTGCAATGGGAGGAAAAAGGTAAAATGGTGTAAGAGTGAGGGGGTAATTTACTTAGAGGGGTAAAATGATGTAAGAGTTGGAATGCCAAGGGGGTAAAATGGTGTAAGAGTAAGGAAGTATTTGTTCAGAGGGCGTAAAAAGAGGTGAGAACTGGGCTGCCAGGGGGAGTAAAATGGTGTAAGAGTGAGGGGGTAGTTTGTTCAGAGGGGTAAAATGAGGTACGAGTTGAGCTGCCAAGGGTTGTAAAGGGGTGTAAGAGTGGGGTTAATTTGTTCAGAGGGGGTAAAATGATGTAAGAGTTGAGCTGCCGAAGGGAATAAAATTGTGTAAGCGCGAGGGGGTATTTGTTCAGAGGGGCTAAAATGAGGTAAGAGCTTGGCTGCCGAGGGGATAAAATCGTGAAAGAGCGAGGGGGTAGTTTGCTCAGAGGAGGTAAAATGAAGTAAGAGTTGAGCTGCCAAGAGGGGTAAAATGGTGTAAGAGTGAGGGGTATTTGCTCAGAGAAGCTAAAATGAGGTAAGAGCTTGGCTGGCAAGGGGGTAAAATGGTGTTAGACTTAGGGGTTAATTTGTTCAGAGGGTGTAAAAATGAATTAAGAGTTGAGCTGCCAAGTGGGGTAAAATGGCGCAAGAGTGGGGGTGTAGTATGTTCAGCGGGGGTAACATGACGTAAGAGTGAGGGGGTAATTTGTTCAGAGGGGGTAAAATGAAGTAAGAATTGAGCTTCCAAGAGGGGTAAAATGGTGTAAGATTATGGGGTTAATTTGTTCAGAGGGGGTAAAATAAATAAAGAGTTGAGCTGCCAAGGGGTAAAATGATTTAAGAGTGGGGGGTAATTTGTTGAGAGGGGCCAATTCTAACAAGTATTATTCATATATATAGACCGTGAAAAGTTGGACAAGCATTGATGGTTTGGAGGATGAGGAGAACCAGCTGATGGTACAGAGGTTGTGGGTTCAAGACTGGCTGCCACGGGTAAAATGGTGTAAGAGTGAGGGGGCAACTTGTTCAGAGGGGGTAAAATGAAGTAAGAGTTGAGCTGCCAAGAGGGGTAAAATGGTGTAAGATTAAGGGGTTAATTTGTTCAGAGGGGGTAAAATAAATAAAGAGTTGAGCTGCCAAGGGGTAAAATGATTTAAGCGTGAGGGGGTAATTTGTTGAGAGGGGCCAATTCTAACAAGTATTATTCATATATATAGACCGTCAAGAGTTGGACAAGCATTGATGGTTTGGAGGATGAGGAGAACCAGCAGATGGTACAGAGGTTGTGGGTTCAAGACTGGCTGCCACGGGTAAAATGGTGTAAGAGTGAGGGGGTAACTTGTTCAGAGGGGGGTAAAATGATGTAGGAGTGGGGCTGCAAAGAGAGCATTTTTTATGAAAATGCAGCTCAAAGCATTTTTGGGCTGAATTAGGCTTCCAACGGGGGTAAAATGATGATCAGCTGGGTGCGTAAATCTGTCGTGCTTCAAACTTTCGGCAGTAAATGCTATGAACAACTCAGTGCGCGTGAACGCTTGTAACTTTTAAAGAATCAACAGGCACTGCTTTAGAAAAATCATCCAGAAATAAACAGACATGGTCTTTTGACGACCACAACCAGCAGGTAGTGTGCAAGAATGCCAAAATAAATACACGCTTTATGTGATTTTTAATTCTTTCGCAGCATGTTTTTATATTGTAATGTATTGGATTTTGACTTTAATGTATCGGTAAATGACGTGGGCAAAGTATACGCAAGGAATAGCCCGTCGCTTTGTTTTCAGAAAATTTTTTATGGTAAATTTGGTTTAAAATGTGCACTCAAGTTTTTGGGCTGGAAAAAAAAATGAAAATATACATCGCCCCAAATCGCTTGGGCCCCAAATAATTTACCCCAATTTCATATTGTCATATAGTTGGTACTACCATTATCAAAGGTTATTTATACTTCGGGTTTAGATAGATAATTTCAGTGTTTTCACTCAAAATTCAGAGTTAAATGAATCTGGTTGAAATATAGAACAGTCGATATCTTACATTGTTCCCACTAAGGTGTTTTGCACCTCTATGGTTTTAAAGAAGAGAATAACTGTACAATTTTTGCAACTGAACAACATAATCTTCAGATCATTTGATCAACATCCAAATTGGGAGAGGATATGTCACATGAAAGTTGTGAAAAGGTCTCGTATTATGTATTCAAGAGACTTTTTAAATCATTTTCCGATCATTAGAGAAAAAAATATTAATAGGAAAAAATATTAATAGGAAAAAAAATATTAAAAATTATTTTGGTTGGTTTACTGTTTAGTCCAATTGCACTGCGATTGGACTCTCTACTCTTAGAGATGTGATTTTGAAAATTGTTTAATTGTATTTGGATTTCGCATCGAAAATGACAACTAAGTTTCTAATCTCAGTTCGGTAAATGAACAAAATAAACTCAATATCAAGTTTTCAACTAAGTTGATAATAAAGATAAAATGATGAAAATGAACTGATTTCTGCATGGAATATTGTTCCAATATTCAACCCGTATGATTTCTCCCACGTATGGCGAGGAAAATGATGATATACATAATAAAGTAAAATCAGACAATCAGTTCTTATTGGTAGGTTAAATAGTTGTATTATAATAATGTTTTATATAAACATATAAAGTTTTTAAAAGAAATTTTTCATCCGATTCATATTCTACAAAAGAGTATGCCTCCTAGACTGTCATTTGGTGCTCCATCGAAAAGTTCGTGTGAGGATCGCATGTCTATTTCTCATTTGAGTTGCGAGGTGAGAATGTGTTGATGAATGTAGTTTCTGTTTCTGGAACTCGATCCTTATATCCTTGTGTTGATTGGATATTCTCAATAAAGGTTTGTGTCTGTTGGCTTTGTGATTTGCTTGTGGACTGTTTTTGGGCGTTTGCTCTTTCTAACAGAAGACTATTCCGAGTCAAAAGTATCTCTTGCTGTGGCTGTTCTTTCACTTTTTTGCAAAATACGCGTCAGTTGCGGCGCGGATGACGTTGAAGTGACTGGTCGGCGGGTGGTGCGGCAATTGGTTGTTCTTGACTGAAATTTAGGATTTGCGTCAGATCGGGCCTCTCTCTGAAAAGCTTTATCATTTTTTGGATTCCTTCTAGGATTTAGCATCTTTAATGCTCGTGCAACGTCACCGCTGGCCGCTGGTGGAGCGGACGGAACATATAATAAGGATGTCGTTTTTATGATCGTTGATTTTTTTACTGCCAAGATTTTTTCTCAAAAGACCTTTTTTATGATACGTAATTTATTGCTCCACTGTTTTCTCGTTTCTTTTTGGTGTGTGTCTGTTTGTGTATTGCTCTAAATTGCGGGATCAATCGTCCTCAGTTCCGAATTTGTCATTATCTGAGTTTTTAACTCTAGCTTCAGGTCTATATGGTTCTTTAGTTTCACCACTTGTAGGGCTTATTTTGCCTCTAGTACAACCGGGCGCAACTACCTCATACAATACATCGAGATTGCCGTTTTGACGTCTATTAACCTTGACCTTTCAGGCTATCCTTACTTGCACGCTTATTTTTGTTCGTGGTATGGGGAGTGAGCTTCCCTCTGACAACATCAATATGCTCTCACTGTCCTGCGTCATTTTTTGTTGTTCATGCACATTTGCATTTGTAGCGCAAATGACCCTCTTAACTTCTTTGTCAATGCAGATGACCGTATCTGCTCATTATTCGTCTGTTAGATACGAACGTCAGGGTAACGTATCTTCGTCTTAATAATGTTTACTCATTTCATTGTAACTAAATGTTTTCTCTCTAAATGTTTTGTTTTGATATCAGAGGTTTCTATGTTGCATTTTCTAGCAAAATGTCCCTCAGAGCGGGATAAATCCGTTGTTCTTTGTTTGGTTATTCTTAGTTTTTGTGTAATCGCATGTAT
>NW_027453612.1:0-15000 GCF_964194025.1 Convolutriloba macropyga | reverse complement strand
TTTTCCCTGTTCATTCGCCATTACTAAGGGATTCTCAGTTGATTTCTTTTCCTCCCCTTACTGATATGCTTAAGTTAAGGGGGTTCTCTCGCCCAATTCAGGTTATGTAGTTGATTGTCTCTTAATTGGTTCACTGACCAATATGAGACAGAAACCGATTCAGCAGTTTTGTTCGCTACTACTATCAAACACAGGTCGAAGTTTCCATTCAGTCATTAATTCCAACTTTCAAATGTTGTTGTTTCAGCTTTCGCTTACTAGAAGCAACATAATACTCGCTGCAATACAGACCTCGGGAAACCCTCACCGTGAATAAGGTTCACTCACATATTTCACTACATTTTGCGTGGGATTGGAGATGAGGCTACTCGTTCTTGCTCAGTACTAGGCTGAAAATTAACGAAACTTCGTTACAAACGTTCACATGTTGATGTTTCCGCTTTCGCGTACTCGAAACAACATAATACTAGTCTTTGTAATTTAGTTTCATAATTTCAACTGTTCTCATGCAGAATTTTTGCTCATTCTTATCCCAAATTTTGACCTGGCTACTAGTTACACTCCTTGTACTTATTGCAAAATGACCACAAATTTCAACAGCTTTCACATGTTGCTGTTTCGGCTTTCGCTTACTACAGTCAACATAATACTCGTTGCAAAATAAGTGCTCGGCATCTGCAATTTTCCAAAGACGAAGTTTCGCCAGTTCAATTTTCGCTCGCCAATTATGGCTACTAATTCACACGGTACTGAGCTCAACAACATTAAATTTGTTCAGCAAGACTTTCACATGTTGATGTTTTGGCTTTCGCCTACTAGAAGCAACATAATACTCGTCTTGTTAGCTCATTCAATGAGAATAGCTTTTCCCGTTGAGAATTTTTGCCTTCAATTGGCGTTGTAGTGAGTTTGGCTACTCAGATCACCAAATACTTGTGACAATTCGAACCAGAAATGTTTTCAATTTTCACATGCTGATGTTTCGGATTCAACCTACTAGAAGCAGCATAATACTTGTATTCAACAATTTCTGTATCAAATCCCAGTTTTCTCTGGTGCATCTTTGCCAAACTATTCCAAACTGCCTGAGTCTGAATACCAATTACAGGTACTAGTAAATGCACGTTACTAAGGACTATATAGTTCTAGGTTACTGTACACAACGACGTTCACATGTTGATGTTTCAGCTGCCGCTTACTAGAAACAACATAATACTTATCGTGCATACCTTTCCATAACTTGTCCTTTTCAGATGCATTAGTTTCCCTTTGTCTTGGCTTCTACAGTCAGACTGGCTACTAGTAACAGCACAGTACTAATCACATATCGTTCTACAGTTTGCAGACAACTTTCACATGTTGATGTTTCAGCTTTCGCCTACTAGAAACAACATAATACTCGCTGTATACATTTGTAGTTCTCTATGTAACTTTCATGTGAAGAAGTTTCGCCAGTCTTTTTGACTGTCTCAAATCTGAGTCATGCTTAGGCTACTAGTTGCTTCATAGTACTTATCGCCTCGAGATCATTGAACAAAACTTGATTTTCACATGTTGCTGTTTCAGCTTCCGCTTACTAGAAACAACATAATACTAGTCTCATTAAGTTCCGTCTCTTTGCAATTTTCTTATGAAGAAAATTCGCCATCACAATGACTCCAGCAGTTCTTGATCAAGGAATGCAATCATTGATCAGAATGCTATTATTTGAATCGGTTCTGCTTTAAGTGTTCCAATTTTATTGGAAGCACCAACAATAGAACATCAATGTGTTCAATCGAGAGTTATATAACCCTGAATCGGACGCAGTCAACAGCCGAAGCCGAGACCGCCTTTTGCGTTAGAGAGGTCGGTAAACAAATCTTGCGATTCATACCGAATTAACACATATAGCTGTGCTCCTCTTCGTAAAGCGAGCCAAGTGATCCCCTGTTGAAGGATGTATTTGGACCAATCTAGTAGCATTTGGTTTCCAACAAGCTCTCCCAAGTTAGCTTACTTATTGGGCTTTTCAACCAATTCGGTTGGCTACAAGCATCATCAAAGTACTAGCCACAGTTTGATCGCAAAATTCTACGACTTTCACATGTTGATGTTTCGGCTTGCGCTTAGCCTACTATAAGCAACATAATACTAGTCATATCATAGAGCGTGATCAGCTTGTGACGTTCTCATGATGAAGTTTCACCAACAGTGTCTCACTTCGAGCTTAAATCCAGCTACTAGTAACTACACAGTACTGACTGCAACGATAACTTTTATCTATACCTTTCACATGCTGCGCTTTCGGCCAGGGCCTACTAACGTCAACATAATACTCGATATAAACTTTTGTTCATGATGCAGCTTCCCCATGCAGAAGTTTCGCCTTCAAATGCTCTCTTGGCCATATGACGTAAGAAAAGGTTACTAGTAACATCACAGTACTAGCCACAGTTTGATTGCAAAATTCTACGACTTTCACATGTTGATGTTTCGGCTTGCGCTTAGCCTACTAGAAGCAACATAATACTAGTCATATCATGGAGCGTGATCAGCTTGTGACGTTCTCATGATGAAGTTTCACCAACAGTGTCTCATTTCGAGCTTAAATCCAGCTACTAGTAACTACACAGTACTGACTGCAACGATAACTTTTATCTATACCTTTCACATGCTGCGCTTTCGGCCAGGGCCTACTAATGTCAACATAATACTCGATATAAACTTTTGTTCATGATGCAGCTTCCCCATGCAGAAGTTTCGCCTTCAAATGCTCTCTTGGCCATATGACGTAACACAAGGTTACTAGTAACATCACAGTACTAGCCACAATTTGATCGCAAAATTCTACGACTTTCACATGTTGATGTTTCGGCTTGCGCTTAGCCTACTAGAAGCAACATAATACTAGTCATATCATAGAGCTTGATCAGCTTGTGACATTCTCATGATGAAGTTTCACCAACAGTGTCTCATTTTGAGCTTAAATCCAGCTACTAGTAACTACACAGTACTGACTGCAACAATAACTTTTATCTATACCTTTCACATGCTGCGTTTTCGGCCAAGGCCTACTAACGTCAACATAATACTCGATATAAAATTTTGATCATGATGCAGCTTTCCCATGCAGAAGTTTCGCCTTCAAATGCTCTCTTGGCCATATGACGGAACACCAGGTTACTAGTAACATCACAGTACTAGCCACAGTTTGATTGCAAAATTCTACGACTTTCACATGTTGATGTTTCGGCTTGCGCTTAGCCTACTAGAAGCAACATAATACTAGTCATATCATAGAGCGTGATCAGCTTGTGACGTTCTCATGATGAAGTTTCACCAATAGTGTTTCATTCGAATTGGTTCTGCTTTAAGCTCTCCAATTGTTTTGGATGAACCAGTTTTGCCCTTCGAAGCCACTTTTGTGAGCTTTTGTGGGTCTTTACCAAGAGGATATACCTCAAGGCCTCTTTCAATTCCTTTAAGTTCTTTCAACTCCTTTACAGTTTCTAGGTTCACATAGCTGCAAACCTTATTTCTAGTTTTAAGTCTGGCCAACTTGGGGAGAGTTGGTGCAGACCGTGACCAATTCTAGTAGGATGCCACAACAAGAATGTGATCAACTTAGCTTGTCGATGAACCTGCCCCACATTCAAACAACTCTATCGCCTTTTCCTCGTATAGTTATATGCGAGGGCCTCTCATAGAGAGCGCTGTTAGCAACCTTTTCCACATAGACGATAAAGTTGTGAGTGTTTTGCACATGGCTGTTGTCATCACCACGTGACGAGTCAACTCAGCTTGACTCTCTACACTCCGACAAGCTTTGCACATACGCCTTTAGTTCAGTATGTGTCTTTAATCTGACTCCGGTGCCTCAAGCCGGAAAAATTGTCAGATTATGATCATTATCGGTTAGTCATCCCGATGCAAGATCGTATCGTACTGTCTTTGTCTACCTCCAGATTCCGAAGAACAGGAGGAGACTCTCCCAGACCTACATATCTGGGAGAATGTTCAGAGGGCGAGAAGCTGTGGATTACTCTCCCCTAAGAACTGACTAAACTTTACCCTCGTCCAAGGTAAGTTTATTTTAGCTAGCCTTCTATGTAAAGGATCTGAGGCTAAGCTGTGTTTTTTCGAGCCTTTGGCTCGGAGCAAGTTCAGTGGGCGCCCCGAGTAGCTCAACTCTTTCCCACTGAACAGCGCAACGCTCTGTCACTCGCTGGGATTTTTGCGTGTCGGTTCTAACCACGCGACTTGTGGACCTTTTTAGGCCTTTCTCATTCACAAGTCTATAGCTGGGCTTCTATAACCCAGCTTCTGAGATCTAGATAGCTGCAGTTCTGCTAGGCTGCTTTTGCTAACTAGTCTCCCTTTAAGCAGTCCCTTGCCATGACTGCTGAACTATGTATCCACACAAGTAGTTTTTGAGCTCGATACATAATTCGAGATTGGTTGCCAAGCAATCTCTAGCGACAGAGCGTCATGCGCACTACAGACATGGCCTCTACCAGCAACCATGCCCGAAGGAATCAATCACTGATCCTTCCGCAGGTTCCCCTACGGAAACCTTGTTACGACTTTTACTTCCTCTAGACAATTAAGCTCGATCCGCTTCATCCCGTTGCCGGAGACCGAAGTCCCAACAGTAGGAATTTGCAATTCTTGCTTAACTATCCAATCAGTAGTAGCGACGGGCGGTGTGTACAAAGGGCAGGGACGTAATCCCTATGAGTTGTTGACTCATAAGTACCAGGAATTCCTGGTTCACGTCTGCAAGTTACAACAGACGATCCCCTTGAAGCGCTGTACTTTTCTCTGATTGCCCAGTCCATTTCGGACCAAGGGCTGAGTACTCAATCTAAAAGTACACAGTGTAGCGCGCGTGCAGTCCAGAACATCTAAGGGCATCACAGACCTGTTATAGCCTCACTTCATCTGCGGTATTTAATTCCGCATAGTTCCTCTAAGAAGTGTTTGAATTCACATATAGTGAATTTCATTATTTAGATGGAGAAGATCTCGTTCGTTATCGGAATTAACCAGACAGATCACTCCACTAACTAAGAACGGCCATGCACCACCGCCCATATAATCATGAAAGATATTCAATCTGTCAATCCTTAAGATGTCTGGACCGGGTGAGTTTTCCCGTGTTGAGTCAAATTAAGCCGCAGGCTCCACTCCTGGTGGTGCCCTTCCGTCAATTCCTTTAAGTTTCGATTTTGCAACCATACTTCCCCCGGAACCAATAAACTTTGGTTTCCCGGTTAATCTCTTGCCAAGTCAAGATCGACTTTGACAAATTGTAGGTTGGTATAGTTTATGGTCAGAATTACGAGGGTATCTAATCCTCTTCAATACTCTGACTTTCGTTCTTGATTAATGAAAACATTCTTGGCAAATGCTTTCGCAGTAGTTTGTCTTGCCACGATCCAAGAATTTCACCTCTAACGTAGCAATACAAATGCCCCCGTCTGTTCCTTTCAATCATTACCGCACTCAGCCAACCGGCATCAATCGAGTAGCGGGTCATTCTCCATTATTCCATGCTTTATTATTCGATCCCAAAGGATGCTTTGAACACTCTAATTTTCTCAGGGTGAAAACACCGTTTCCACAGTTCGTCACATTTAAGTGCAAACTATTTCTTCGATGCGAAGGATGAGCGGAACGAGTCAACAGATTTAACTGAAGACCATGTTGCCGTTCTACTCAAACAGATCCAACTATGAGCTTTTTAAACGCAGCAACTATTGCATACGCTTGTAGAGGCTGGTATTACCGCGGCTGCTGGCACCAGACTTGCCCTCTACTCGTTCATCAATGGAGCTTTTAAGTCCATTCCATTCTGATTACAAACCATAAAGGTTCATATCATTATTTCTAGTCACTACCTCCTCGTGCGGAGAGTGGGTAATTTGCGTGCCTGCTGCCTTCCTTGGATGTGGTAGCCGTTTCTAAGGCTCCCTCTCCGGAATCGAACCCTGATTCCCCGTTACCCGTCACAACCATGGTAGTCCGTTACACTACCATCATAGGTTGATAGGTCAGAAATTCGGAAGTTCCGTCCCCAAGCCGAAGCTATCTGGGATCTTTCAGTTACTAGGACTCATCACGGGATGTGTCTGTACTTAGCAAATCACCCGGTGTAGTCTTGTAAAAGTCTCCGACAGTGTCGGACAATCAGCATGCATTAGCTGCAGGGTTACCGCAGTTATTCATTTAGCTTGCAAATCAACTAATAGATAGTAACTGATTTAATGAGCCATTCGCGGTTCCACTTTTTCAAGCTTCGCTTGCACATGCATGGCTTAGTCTTTCAGACAAGCATATGGCAACTGACAGGATCAATCAGTTTAATTGTACTTTGAACAATCTTTCGATTTGTTCGAATTTAGAAAGACATAGCCTTGCGGCCTCGTCAATCTTGCTTTGAGCTTTTTAAATCACGAAGAGTTTCAATGCATGCTTTGGCATGGCTACTAGTTACTACACAGTACTCTACACACTTAGAGTTACCCACGATTACACATTTCACATGCTGATGTTTCGGCTCGCGCGTACTAGAAACAGCATAATACTATGTGTACTGGTAGATAGCGCTCTGTGAGCATTTCCCATGAGCAGGTTTTGCCCTCCAAATCTCTGTTCTACTGTTACCAATACCGGCTAACAACTGTATCATACTAGGGAGAATTGACTCATGATTTAAAAACCAGATGTTCACATGTCGATGTTTCGGCTCTCGCCTACTAGAAACAACATAATACTAGTCTGTTAAAAATCTCAATCACGCCGCCTCTTCAGATAAAGAAGTTTTACCTTTTATTGGTTAGAGAACAGCTTTCCAGCTGTCGACATGGTTACTAGTAACAACACCGTACTCAACACAAAAACTTTTCAACTTCACAACTTTCACATGCTGATGTTTCTGCTTTCGCATACTAGAAACAGCATAATACTTATTGTTTTGTCAAGTAATTTGTGTGTCTTTCCCATGTGAAGTTTCACCGGTCAACAATGTTTCCCTGACCAATTACGGCTACTAGTAGCTGTATAATACTAGGGAAAATGATTGAGGATTTAATATCAGATTTTCACATGTTGATGTTTCGGCTTTCGCCTACTAGAAACAACATAATACTAGTCTGCTAAGAAATCTCGCTCAAATTGCCTTTTCACATACAGAAGTTTCACCTTCTATTGGTTAGAGAACAGTTCTCAGCTGTCGACATGGTTACTAGTAACAACATCGTACTCAACACAAAAATTCTTCAACTTCACAACTTTCACATGCTGATGTTTCTGCTTTCGCGTACTAGAAACAGCATAATACTTATTGCTTTGTCAAGAAGTGTGTGTGTCTTTCCCATGCGAAAGTTTCACCGGTCAGCAATAATTGCCGTGTCCAATTAAGGTTACTCATAGCTGTATAATACTAGGGAAAATGATTGAGGATTTAATATCAGATTTTCACATGTTGATGTTTCGGCTTTCGCCTACTAGAAACAACATAATACTAGTCTGCTAATAAATCTCGCTCAAATTGCCTTTTCACATACAGAAGTTTCACCTCTTCTTGGTCACTGTACAGATGATGCTGTCTGTTCTTTATTTGGTTCTGCTTATTATAAGGAGGGGCATCACTCCTTCCTCCTTGGTTTGCATGCATTAAGCCTGCTTTGTGAAAAGCGTATCTTTCTAGCTTTTCTTCGCCTTACTCGAGTAGGACGATACAATCCAGACATTAGTCAGTCTTGGTGTAAAGTCACTGAGTATTATTCGGTTCTGCTTTATTCAGCAATATGCTGTATAATTGTTGTAATTTGCGAACATATTTGTTCTCAGTTCCGAACTACTAGCGACGACAGATTACCAGCGGTCATGAGCCATCAAGGTAGTTCTTTGGTGCATCAAGTAGAGAGGTGCCATCAAACAACACTTCCCTAATAATGCTACACACATAGAATTTGCTACAGTGCAGCTTTTTACTTTGCAAAATTTGCGCACAAATTTTGCATAGAATAAATGTTTTATCAAGATTTTTAGATCCCCTCCCTTGAGAGAACGTTACTCCTTTAAGTGAACACCCCGCGGCGTCCTGTTGTTATTGCTTATAACCATTTCGCAAGCCGGAGGCATAATGCACTACGCAAGCCGCTACTTTGGCACAGAGGCACCTAGTTTTACACCCGGGACTTCAGGTGGCCCAGTTTTACACCCAGTACAGCGGTGCCAGTTGGTAACCCGGTGGATCCTCGGAGACCAGACATGATCATAGATCAAACCCGATGTATGCTACTCCTGAACGTATAGTATCTCCACTGTGCAATGAAATTATCGTTCGTTTCGGGCCTTCCTATACGTTCAGCAGACAATCGCTAGGAATTCACCTCGTGACCCGTGGTGACCACACTGGATTTCAAGTTTATTGATTTGGACAGACCTGTCATTTATTTTGCTTTTCAGCTTCAGTTCTGCTCGATCTAGCTTGCCTAAGGCTTGATCTCGCTTTGCTCACCCCTGTAGGAGCCTCTACTAGTACCACTCGGAGTAATGGGGAATCCACCAGACCTAATCGATGAATGCCATCAAACAACAAACATCATACCCGGCTTCATCAGGCATATTTTATTACTTCCGAGAGGTACTTTAGTATCAGATCTTTCTCCATGCCTCTTATGAGGACCCGTCAGACCTTTCGGTTTATCGTTTAGCTTCAGTCCTGCTCGATCTAGCTTTCCCAAGGCTCGATCTAGCTCTATTCGCCCCACTAGAGGGCTCTCTAAGACCCCTCGGTCTTAGTGTTAGCTCCGGTACTGCTCGGTCGTGCTTGCTGAAGGCCCGACCCAGCTTTAGTTAGATTCTCGTACTTTCTCTTGGCCTCTCTAGGAGGACCAGACAGACCTCTCGGTCTATCGTTTAGCTTCAGTCCTGCTCGATCTAGCTTGCCCAAGGCTTGATCAAGCTCTATTCGCCCCGCTAGAGGGCTCTCTAAGACCCCTCGGTCTTAGTGTTATCTTCTGTAATGCCTAACCAAGCTTACTACAGGCCTTGGTCAGGTCTTTATCGGTCACCGATTAGTAACAGACCAATCATAGGGCCTTCCACCCTATCCGGGTTGAGGTCTTTAGTCCAGCCATATTTTGACAAGACACCTCTCCCTAATAATGCCCCACACATAGAATTACTGTCCATGCAGTATTTAACTTGTGTTTTTTTCTAAAATTTGATTTTCACTTTTTGGAGGTTCATTTGCTCCTCTGACACTCTTTCAGCTTCAATCTTACTCGATCTAGCTTTCCCAAGGCTCGATCTAGCTCTATTCGCCCCACTAGAGGGCTCTCTAAGACACTTCGGTCTTAGTGTTAGCTCCGGTCTTGCTCAATCGTGCTTGCTGAAGGCGCGATCAAGCTTTAGTTAGCTTCTCGTACTTCCTCTTGGCCTCTCTAGGAGGACCAGACAGACCTCTCGGTCTATCGTTTAGCTTCAGTCCTGCTCGATCTAGCTTTCCCAAGGCTCGATCTAGCTCTATTCGCCCTGCTAGAGGGCTCTCTAAGACCCCTCGGTCTTAGTGTTAGCTCCGGTACAGCTCGGTCGTGCTTGCTGAAGGCCCGATCAAGCTTTAGTTAGATTCTCGTACTTTCTCTTGGCCTCTCTAGGAGGACCAGACAGACCTCTCGGTCTATCGTTTAGCTTCAGTCCTGCTTGATCTAGCTTTCCCAAGGCTCGATCTAGCTCTATTCGCCCTGCTAGAGGGCTCTCTAAGACCCCTCGGTCTTAGTGTTAGCTCCGGTACAGCTCGGTCGTGCTTGCTGAAGGCCCGATCAAGCTTTAGTTAGCTTCTCGTACTTTCTCTTGGCCTCTCTAGGAGGACCAGACAGACCTCTCGGTCTATCGTTTAGCTTCAGTCCTGCTCGATCTAGCTTTCCCAAGGCTCGATCTAGATCTATTCGCCCTGCTAGAGGGCTCTCTAAGACCCCTCGGTCTTAGTGTTAGCTCCGGTACAGCTCGGTCGTGCTTGCTGAAGGCCTGATCAAGCTTTAGTTAGCTTCTCGTACTTTCTCTTGGCCTCTCTAGGAGGACCAGACAGACCTTTCGGTCTCTTGCTTAGCTTCAGTCCTGCTCGATCTAGCTTTCCCAAGGCTCGATCTAGCTCTATTCGCCCCGCTAGAGGGCTCTCTAAGACCCCTCGGTCTTAGTGTTAACTCCTGTAATGCCTAACCAAGCTTACTACAGGCCTTGGTCAGGTCTTTATCGGTCACCGATTAGTAACAGACCGATCATGGGGCCTTCCACCCTATCCGGGTTGAGGTCTTTAGTCCAGCCATATTTTGACAAGACACCTCCCCCTAATAATGCCCCACACATAGAAATACTGTCCATGCAGTATTTAACTTGTGTTTTTTCTAAAATTTGATTTTCACTTTTTGGAGGTTCATTTGCTCCTCTGACACTCTTTCAGCTTCAATCTTACTCGATCTAGCTTTCCCAAGGCTCGATCTAGCTCTATTCGCCCCACCAGAGGGCTCTCTAAGACACTTCGGTCTTAGTGTTAGCTCCGGTCTTGCTCAATCGTGCTTGCTGAAGGCGCGATCAAGCTTTAGTTAGCTTCTCGTACTTTCTCTTGGCCTCTCTAGGAGGACCAGACAGACCTCTCGGTCTATCGTTTAGCTTCAGTCCTGCTCGATCTAGCTTTCCCAAGGCTCGATCTAGCTCTATTCGCCCCGCTAGAGGGCTCTCTAAGACCCCTCGGTCTTAGTGTTAGCTCCGGTACAGCTCGGTCGTGCTTGCTGAAGGCCCGATCAAGCTTTAGTTGGCTTCTCGTACTTTCTCTTGGCCTCTCTAGGAGGACCAGACAGACCTCTCGGTCTCTTGCTTAGCTTCAGTCCTGCTCGATCTAGCTTGCCCAAGGCTTGATCAAGCTCTATTCGCCCCGCTAGAGGGCTCTCTAAGACCCCTCGGTCTTAGTGTTAGCTCCGGTACAGCTCGGTCGTGCTTGCTGAAGGCCCGATCAAGCTTTAGTTAGCTTCTCGTTTTTTCTCTTGGCCTCTCTAGGAGGACCAGACAGACCTCTCGGTCTATCGTTTAGCTTCAGTCCTGCTCGATCTAGCTTTCCCAAGGCTCGATCTAGCTCTATTCGCCCCGCTAGAGGGCTCTCTAAGACCCCTCGGTCTTAGTGTTAGCTCCGGTACAGCTCGGTCGTGCTTGCTGAAGGCCCGATCAAGCTTTAGTTGGCTTCTCGTACTTTCTCTTGGCCTCTCTAGGAGGACCAGACAGACCTCTCGGTCTATCCTTTAGCTTCAGTCCTGCTCGATCTAGCTTTCCCAAGGCTCGATCTAGCTCTATTCGCCCCGCTAGAGGGCTCTCTAAGACCCCTCGGTCTTAGTGTTATCTCCTGTAATGCCTAACCAAGCTTACTACAGGCCTTGGTCAGGTCTTTATCGGTCACCGATTAGTAACAGACCGATCATAGGGCCTTCCACCCTATCTGGGTTGAGGTCTTTAGTCCAGCCATATTTTGACAAGACACCTCCCCCTAATAATGCCCCACACATAGAATTACTGTTTATGCAGCTTTTCACTTGTGAAATTTTTAATTTTCGCAATTATTATAGAATAAGTGTTTGCGCAGCTTTTCATAGGTCGAGCTCTAGCTAGCTAGCTCAAGCTAGCTAGCTAGCTCAAGCTCAAGCTATCTAGCTCAAGCTCAAGCCAGCTAGCTCAAGCTCAAGCTAGCTAGCTAGCTCAAGCTCAAGCTAGCTAGCTAGCTCAAGCTCAAGCTAGCTAGCTCAAGCTCAAGCTAGCTAGCTCAAGCTCAAGCTAGCTAGCTAGCTCAAGCTCAAGCTCAAGCTAGCTAGCTCAAGCTCAAGCTCAAGCTAGCTAGCTAGCTCAAGCTCAAGCTAGCTAGCTAGCTCAAGCTCAAGCTAGCTAGCTAGCTCAAGCTCAAGCTAGCTAGCTCAAGCTCAAGCTCAAGCTCAAGCTAGCTAGCTAGCTCAAGCTAGCTAGCTAGCTCAAGCTCAAGCTAGCTAGCTAGCTCAAGTTCAAGCTAGCTAGCTAGCTCAAGCTCAAGCTAGCTAGCTAGCTCAAGCTCAAGCTAGCTAGCTCAAGCTCAAGCTAGCTAGCTCAAGCTCAAGCTAGCTAGCTAGCTCAAGCTCAAGCTCAAGCTAGCTAGCTCAAGCTCAAGCTCAAGCTAGCTAGCTAGCTCAAGCTCAAGCTAGCTAGCTAGCTCAAGCTCAAGCTCAAGCTAGCTAGCTAGCTCAAGTTCAAGCTAGCTAGCTAGCTCAAGCTCAAGCTAGCTAGCTCAAGCTCAAGCTAGCTAGCTCAAGCTCAAGCCAGCTAGCTCAAGCTCAAGCTCAAGCTAGCTAGCTAGCTCAAGCACAAGCTAGCTAGCTAGCTCAATCTCAAGCTAGCTAGCTCAAGCTCAAGCTAGCTAGCTCAAGCTCAAGCTAGCTAGCTAGCTCAAGCTCAAGCTCAAGCTAGCTAGCTCAAGCTCAAGCTCAAGCTAGCTAGCTAGCTCAAGCTCAAGCTAGCTAGCTAGCTCAAGCTCAAGCTCAAGCTAGCTAGCTCAAGCTCAAGCTCAAGCTAGCTAGCTAGCTCAAGCTCAAGCTGGCTAGCTAGCTCAAGCTCAAGCTAGCTAGCTAGCTCAAGCTCAAGCTAGCTAGCTCAAGCTCAAGCTCAAGCTCAAGCTAGCTAGCTAGCTCAAGCTAGCTAGCTAGCTCAAGCTCAAGCTAGCTAGCTAGCTCAAGTTCAAGCTAGCTAGCTAGCTCAAGCTCAAGCTAGCTAGCTAGCTCAAGCTCAAGCTAGCTAGCTCAAGCTCAAGCTAGCTAGCTCAAGCTCAAGCTAGCTAGCTAGCTCAAGCTCAAGCTCAAGCTAGCTAGCTCAAGCTCAAGCTCAAGCTAGCTAGCTAGCTCAAGCTCAAGCTAGCTAGCTAGCTCAAGCTCAAGCTAGCTAGCTAGCTCAAGTTCAAGCTAGCTAGCTAGCTCAAGCTCAAGCTAGCTAGCTCAAGCTCAAGCTAGCTAGCTCAAACTCAAGCTAGCTAGCTAGCTCAAGTTCAAGCTAGCTAGCTAGCTCAAGCTCAAGCTAGCTAGCTAGCTCAAGCTCAAGCTAGCTAGCTCAAGCTCAAGCTAGCTAGCTCAAGCTCCAGCTAGCTAGCTAGCTCAAGCTCAAGCTCAAGCTAGCTAGCTCAAGCTCAAGCTCAAGCTAGCTAGCTAGCTCAAGCTCAAGCTAGCTAGCTAGCTCAAGCTCAAGCTAGCTAGCTAGCTCAAGTTCAAGCTAGCTAGCTAGCTCAAGCTCAAGCTAGCTAGCTCAAGCTCAAGCTAGCTAGCTCAAGCTCAAGCCAGCTAGCTCAAGCTCAAGCTCAAGCTAGCTAGCTAGCTCAAGCACAAGCTTGCTAGCTAGCTCAAGCTCAAGCTAGCTAGCTCAAGCTCAAGCTAGCTAGCTCAAGCTCAAGCTAGCTAGCTCAAGCTCAAGCTCAAGCTAGCTAGCTAGCTCAAGCACAAGCTTGCTAGCTAGCTCAAGCTCAAGCTAGCTAGCTCAAGCTCAAGCTAGCTAGCTCAAGCTCAAGCTAGCTAGCTAGCTCAAGCTCAAGCTCAAGCTAGCTAGCTCAAGCTCAAGCTCAAGCTAGCTAGCTAGCTCAAGCTCAAGCTAGCTAGCTAGCTCAAGCTCAATTGGGAGCGCTTTTCTCGCACTCTGATTGGCTGCCACTGTTAGGCCATTTGGGAGCGCTTTTCTCGCACTCTGATTGGCTGCCACTGTTAGGCCATTTGGGAGCGCTTTTCTCGCACTCTGATTGGCTGCCAGTGTTAGGCCATTTGGGAGCGCTTTTCTCGCACTCTGATTGGCTGCCAGTGTTAGGCCATTTGGGAGCGCTTTTCTCGCACTCTGATTGGCTGCCAGTGTTAGGCCATTTGGGAGCGCTTTTCTCGCTTTTCTCTTCAGCTTACTTCAGCTAATTTAGAACACAACCGAACATTTGTAGCAAGACACCGCACAACCTTGGCTGCTTGGTTGCCTGAGCACAAGTTCAAGTTCTTTCCCAGTGCCGTAACACGACACTGGAATTTTCACCAAATGTCAACCACCGTTTGCCGTACACTCCGAATTATGTTACGGTGCTTATTGGCTAGAGAAGAACTCAAAAGTATGAGTTGATTGCAAGGCAGTAGACATGGTTTCGCACAGCATAGATCAACATAGAATAAAAACTCTCTGCAGAATTTTGATCTTCCTTCTTCCTAACTCAAATGAGTAGCGAGGTCCATATCATGCACCACCGAGAGACTATCTTCTAGTCTATCTATACCACCAGCCCGAAGGCTAGCAATATTTATATCATGCACCACCGAGAGACTATCTTCTAGTCTATCTATATCACCAGCCCGAAGGCTAGCAATATTTACATCATGCACCACCGAGAGACTATCTTCTAGTCTATCTATATCACCAGCCCGAAGGCTAGCAATATTTATATCATGCACCACCGAGAGACTATCTTCTAGTCTATCTATATCACCAGCCCGAAGGCTAGCAATATTTATATCATGCACCACCGAGAGACTATCTTCTAGTCTATCTATATCACCAACCCGAAGGCTAGCAATATTTATATCATGCACCACCGAGAGACTATCTTCTAGTCTATCTATATCACCAGCCCGAAGGCTAGCAATATTTATATCATGCACCACCGAGAGACTATCTTCTAGTCTATCTATATCACCAACCCGAAGGCTAGCAATATTTATATCATGCACCACCGAGAGACTATCTTCTAGTCTATCTATATCACCAACCCGAAGGCTAGCAATATCTATATCATGCACCACCGTTTAGCATCTCCAACCCAGAGGGCGGAGACACTAGGGATTTGGGGCCTCAGCACCTCGTAGCGTAAGCCACTCGGGCCTCAGCACCTCGTAGCGTAAGCCACTCGGTTACTTACAGCATGCCCAGGCATACCCATCATCTATGGGGGGTCGACTTACTATCTGACACCATTTGCCGTACGCT